>NC_049217.1:21183704-21306204 GCF_013347855.1 Anguilla anguilla
GTGTGCGCGCGTGTGCGTGTGTGCGTACGTCATTTTCAAAGCAGGAGTGTTTCCTGTCTCCTTTTCCACCCACACGAGGGACCGGAGGGGATTTATTTGGAGTGCCAACAGAGTTTGGACCGCCTGCTCCTAAGCAACAGTTACCAGGTAGCATGGCCTCCAGGGGCAGGGGGGCAACCAGATAACTCTGAGATCCTCCCCTTTCTGAGGTCACGTACCCACTCTTACTACTTACAGCAGCTGCGTTCAACAATGACAACACTACTGTCTCTGTTCCAGACAGCAGCCATCTTTAACCAAGATGGTGGCAGTGTAGTATAATCGGTAAATAACTGGGCTTGTAGCCTAAAGGTTGCAGGTTCGATTCCCTGGTAGGACTCTGCCATTGTTCCCTGAAGCAACGTACCTAACCTTAACTGCATATCCAGCTATATGAATGGTTACTGTGTAAAAATGCAAAAGAAAAGTTGTGTAAAGTGGTCTGCTAAATGCTCTCAAAGGGTAATTACACCCTACATCACTTATTTATAGCTGTAAACATGTTTGTACGCCTATTTTATAATGAAAAATTTAAATGCATGCCATTTCAACATTTCTGAAATAATGATCATACATGTTCTCCAACGCCTATTTTGACAGCGTGATCCGAGTTTCAGGAGCTAGGCGCAAATACATTTGCATATAGAATACTTCATGCAAATGAATGGACACACCAACTCCACCCACCCCAGGAAGCATTTTTCAAAACTGTGCAGTAGGCAGAAGCAGGGTTTAACAGCGAGTGTGGTTACTCATTAAAGCACACTAAGACAGCTTCATAAACAGAGCCCGACTGAGCGTAGGACCATCAGGGTCTCATCAGATCTGGAGAGGGGTGTCACTGTAATCCATTCAGAGCTGGTGCTGGTGTCCGCAGGCAGGGAGAGCGGGCCAGACCGAGCCCGGAGCAGGACAATGCGCGCGGGCCAATGCCGCCGTTCGCTAAAGCCGCTCAAACTGAGCGCGGACCAGCAGGTCTCCACTCGAAAACGGCTCGCACAAAATCACACTTCACACGGAGAGATTTTTCACTTTGAAGACTGGGAAGGATCCGGCACGGCGTGGACATTCCGCTGCCGTTCCGCACCATTATCTGCGCCTCTCGCCGGGACTCGAGGCCAGCTCCACTCTAAAGCAGCCAGCTCGGTTAGGGAACTCACATCCAATTCATCGACTGGAAAAAAAGGCCATGAAGCTCCGAGCATTCTTCACATGATTAACGGAATCTCTGTTTGTTTCCGGAGTGACGTGAGAGCAGATTTATTCTGGCTCCGCTGCCCGTATCCACCCACGCTCCCCCTGCTGGGTTACACCCTGATGCTGGGTTTGACCCTGATGCTGGGTTCTACCATGCTGCTGGGTTCCCCTGTTGGGTTACACCCTGATGCTGGGTTCTACCATACTGCTGGGTTCCACCCGGATGCTGGGTTCCCCCTGTTGGGTTCCACCCTGATTCTGGGTTCTACCATGCTGCTGGGTTCCCCCTGTTGGGTTGCACTCTGGTGCTGGTTTCCCTGCTGCTTGCATGGTGCTGACAGCACAGAGAGGCATTTCCCTTCAGGCATTCAGCTGGAGCTCTTTTACATACAGCAGAATATTTCCCTGAAGCAGCTCAGGTAAAGCACTCCGCTCTGCGTCAGGGCACGGCAGCGGGGGAATGTGCTCGGGGGCGTGCTCCTTGGCGGTTGTGGCGCTCACCATGCCGGTGCCCTGGCAGTACCCGATGTCCGGGTAGAGCCACGCCAGCCCCCGCAACACCCGCCGTAGCCTGGGAACGCCAACGCTGAGCAGGCTACTGAAGCACGCGTTAGTGGGCATGGTGCGCAGCAGATCCTTCTCAATCTGAGAGAGAGAGAGAGAGAGAGAGAGAGAGCAGGAGAGACAGCAGGGGAGAGAGAGAGAGAGAGAGAGAGAGAGAGACAGCAGGAGAGATAGCGAGAGACAATGAGAGAGAGCAAGAGAGACACAGCAAGAGAGAACGAGAGAGAGAGTCAAACTCCACCTTTATTCCAGTATAATCACCTCCACTTCCATGACTATAACCAATAAAACACAGAAATAAAATAAAGACCACTTTTATGTATGTGTCATGACACCGTGCTTTCGTATCTTCTTTATTATTAACGTAAATATTGCAGTACAGTTTGTTATCCGTTATGGGCAATTAGTCATCTCTGAATACGGATTGGTAATTTATGTGCACGCTTGCCAAACCATAAAACCGAATGAAGTGAGTAAGATGAAGAGGGAGGGAGGGAGGGAGGGAGGGAGAGCAGAAATAGGGATTTATGTCCCACGCTCCGTTAGGCAGTAAGGGCGAGGCGCTCCCCTGCTGCGCGCGGGCTCTGCAGTACCTGCTTAGCAGCGGTGGTGTCATCGTTAGAGCTGTTCTTAATGATCTCTCTGTAGGAGATCTCCGACGTGCGCTTCTTCTGCAGAGCGCCAGACAGACGCATCCACAGCTGGAGGGAGGGAGGGAGAGAGAGGGAGGGAGAGAGAGGGAGGGAGGGAGAGAGAGAGCGAGAGAGAGAGAGAGACAGAGAGAGAGAGAGAGAGAGAGAGAGAGAGAGACAGAGAGAGAGAGCGAGAGAGAGTGAGAGAGAGAGAGAGAGAGAGAGAGAAGGGAAGTGGGGGAGAGGGAGAGAGAGGCGGGAGGGAGGGAGAGAAGAGGGAAAAGGGGAGAAAGAGAAAATAGATTAAACTAAACTGCATCACTGTCTTTATTCCGGCATACTTCGCCCTGCTTCCATGATGATATAAACCCTGGACATCCATTATCTGCTAGTACACATTATTAACACATAGCTGCCATAACATCCAGACTGAAGGCTTTCTGTGTCCATAAATTCAGCCCTGGGCTACTTCTGCATACAAAATGAGCCAGTTCAGTTACACATCGCCAGCAGTCTGCCATCAGCAGGACGGAAACTATAGCTATACAGTTTGCGTCACAAACATTAAATGTGTCTGCAGAGAGAGAAGGTCCATGTTGCGCCGAATCTGTGCCCATCTGTGTCCTGTTGGTGCCCCGTCCGTGCCCCCCACTCCCCCGTGCCCCGTCCCTGTCCCGTCAGTGCCCCGTCTGTGCCCGGTCCGTGCCCACCTGTGGCCTCATGCTGTGCGGGATGCCCCCCAGCACCAGCGCCCTCAGCCGGTCGGAGCGGGGCAGGCAGGGCGAGATCAGGTCCCAGGTCAGGTCCCCCACCGTGTGGTTGTGGGTGAACTCCAGGTGAGCCTGCCAGCGCAGCCTCTGCTGGGGGTCCTCGCGCTGGGGCCCGCCCTCTCGGACCACGCCCTCCTGAAGCTCCACGCCGTCTGCGACACGAGGACAACAACGCTCACAGAGAGGTCCAGTGACCCGGTGAGCCAGAATCCATCCCATAATCCTGCTGCCCAAAGGCAGGACAGCTACAGCTACAGCCAACAAAGCATTTGCATTGGGCAGCATACACTGAATCATGTTTTTTTTTTAATGTCATAAGAATACCTGGCAGCCAATCAGTAGCAAGGCTGTACAGCTTTAACACTGACCATGTAATTTCTTTTTTCAATGACATGGAAGCTGATTGGCTTTTCTCAGCACCCAACAGATATCAGTGATGATGTTTTTTTTTTCCCCAAAAGCATTTCACATTGCCTGACGCGTGGTTGTTTGCTATCGCATCAGGTGTGATTACAGAAAAAATGACAAAAGATCACCTATACACCTATATATATATATACAGCCCTAATTCACAGACTAAATATTAGCCTACAGCTTGTAGACTAAACATCTGTAGGGCACCAGAACGTTTACATTTAATCCAAACCTCTGTACACAAATGCAGAGATTCCACTCAGCTCATCTTCAAAGAGCTACCAAACTTCATCTGCGTTTACAAAGAGACTCATCCCTCATACACGGACATGCACACGCCACACGTCCACAGGGAGTGGCGTCATCGCACGCGCGTGCACAGCTGAAGTCCTCACACGCACGCCGGCACGCAAAGCAGCTGCACACATGGTATTCCTCCCTTAGGGTCATGGACCACACCCTTATTTTGACTTGGACTCGATCAAGCGTGCAACCAAAACCCTAGCTGTCGCACTTGGCACTGGTGTTCAGTGGTGCTGGGAAATCATTTGGGAGCAGTTTGGCCTGGATGGAATCATGTTGGATTTTCCGCCATTTTGAATTTTTTGAACGAAGACATTCTAAACATCTCCTCCGAGACCGTTGAGACAGATCTCCTTGAAATTTGGCAGGAATCATCTTGAGAGTACTGCGACCAAAAGATACATTAAAAAGATAGATGCCAGGTCAAACATTCTGGCCGGAGTAAGCCAATAAAAAGTTTTGGTCTCGTCCAAACCGCACCACAGAGAAAGATTCAATTCACACAGGGGTCAGGGAAAAGCACATGGCCGTCCGCCCACCTTCGCTGTCAATCCGGAAACCGAACTCATCGTACTGGGGTTCCGGTTCATCCGGGGAGTCCTTCTGCAGGGAAAACACACCGAGACCCACCAATAAGAAGTCTGCTCCATTACAGCTATCAACAAACAAATGAGTCAGTCATCATTAAAGCTTGGATCTGCAACTAATCAACAAATGCAAGGCTTAAGGGTGGAGCTTTCCTCACTCAAGCGCACTGGCGCGCGCACACACACACACACACACACACACACACACACACATGCACGCACACAAGCACACACACGCAAGTTTAGCAGCTCCCGAACCTCACTTGTGAAGGAAAAAAAGCTTATGTTTGCATTCATTAGCATGCTAAAGTTACGATAAAATTATTGACTATGAAGAACTCTTAAATGATGCTCATTGACTCCTGTGCATTGGCAGTAAAAACTATACCCCTGCCACTCAGCAGGATAAGATGTAGCCCTAGGGTAGAAACTGTAAACCGCCATTTATGCTAATTGACAGCATCACGCTATTTAAATGGCACTTGCTTTTATGAGGTGCTGCTGTATGGATTTTTTTTGCCGGTAATTTAACATCAACACCAGCAGCCGCAGTAACATCCTCGACTAGGCAGAGATTGTGGCACATCATGACTGCAGGAAAGCAGCCTGGAGGAGTCTGGTCGTTTTCACAACCTAACGTCGTACGCTCTGTTTTACTGATGTTAATGACATGACATCACATGAGATTAGGCTGTCGCGTGAAAACAGGCACACTCCTCACACCGGGGTACTCTGGTATGAAAAGTACCAAGCACATTATGAGCTGCTCATAGCCTAGAACCCCTGAATGCTGGGGGTGGGGGGGGGGTTAGCATGAAGGCACTGAATCTGTACCTGGTAGTACTTGGCCAGTAGGTCCTGAGGCCACATGCTGGGAGTTAATGCAGAAAAGGGGCCCCCAGGGGCCGGAGTGAAGCTTCCTGTAACACAAAGGGGAAGACAGCGTTGGCGGTGAGGCGCAGCGCCGACTGGAATCCGGACACCGGACGCCGACAGCGGACGACGCGCATCGCAGGGACTCTGAGTGCTCACCTGACATGCTGCGGGAGGAACCGGCGTGACAAACCACAGGGATTCACACAGGTCCTGAGCGCTCAGGTGGGGGGGGTGAGGGGGAGGGTCCGTCCACGAGCGCCGACTCTGGACAAACAAACAAAACTAAGAAAATCAGTGAACGCGTTTTTTGAAAAGCCATTGTGTTCTGTACAGACCGTTGCCATTGCAACAACCTTAAAACAAAGTTAGGAGCGAAACCATCCCACAGTAAACCTGAAACTGCTCCACCCAGATTAGGCTTGCACAGAGGGGTGGGGGAGGGCACGGGGGGGGGGGGGGGGGGGGCGCTAGAGTCAGGCCTGCCTGTCTGAACACACAGGCTTAACATTCTTCTTGTTCCTCATATGCTGAGCCCTGTCCACGACCCTGGGGTCTGCTTAGCATAACAACTTAACACAAGAGCTTTTAGTATGGATCTTTTTTTTGTATGGTCACTGGGTTTTTACTTCCTAAATGAAAAGGGACGCAGGCCCCATTCTGTACACCAGAGGCTGGCATCATGCCTGTACACACACCCCCAGCATCCATGGTTTTTTTTTAAATATGTAGAGGCCATCACAACCATCGATTCATGTCCATCCCAGGGTCGTGTAAATTTATAAAGCGTCGGTCGTGGAGGATGACGCAAATGTGGCTGGTGCTGACGTTGCAAGCTGCAGCCACAGGAGTGCTGAAATCACAAACCTGAGATGGCACTGGCATTTTTGCAAAACTGACATTTTTGTGCGAAAATGTAATCTTCCAAATCCCAAAGTATTGTTAGAAAGAAGGTATATTTCACTTATAAATGCCAAAAACAGAACTAGACAGATTCTAATTAAATAGCTGAGAACACACAAGTTGGTTCTCATCTTGCTTTCATACTTGTACTTTCTTTCTTGCCGCTGCCAACACTGCGGCAACATAAAGCATCCTCTGGCGAGAGAAGTTTAAAAAGCACCCTTTTATCACTCTTGGAACCATCTATGAAAACTCATCAATTACTGGCCAGCACTTAGTAAATGCAGTTCCTCCTCCCTGGGACAGAGCCAGCAACTTCACTGGAGAATAAAAAATTGACTGATCACACATTTAAAAATCCTATCTGTTGTGCTGTGGCCCACGTTTCTCCTGGAATGTGAGGCTGCGTGCGTGCGTGCGTGCGAGTGAGCGAGCGAGCGAGCATGCGTGCGTACGTACGTGCGCGCGTGCGTGGGGGAGAAATGGGAACTTCATTTCACACAAATGAGTTGAAGGAAAGTACTGTAATAACCAGAGAAGCCTAACTGCTCATATAAGGAAACTATGAATAGCCTAAGTGAATGACTCATCCAGATTTATTTCGACTTGCTAGACTGGGGTACCACAGTGCCTATAGGCCTCAACACTAATATGCACAGTGGGTGAAACCTGCCATATGGGTGTGTGTACAATTCTCATTAAATTCAACAGAAGTCAAACAGAAGAAGGCCAAAGGAATTACTGAGCAGTGACTCACACGGAACTCAATACTCAGCACTCAATACTCAGCCAGGCTCCTGAGGAGATAACGCTCTGCATGCATATCACTCACTGCGCTGGTACTGAGAGAGGCTGACGGTTCCGAGTGTGATTCACATGTGCAGCTGGATACTGCACTAAAGTAATTAGGGCTGAAAAGACGTAGCCCAAAACGCAACAGCAGAGTCACAGACCAAACTTAAGCCCCCAGCCGTAAGGCTGCTGCGGCTGGTGGCCTTCATCCTGACTCACGGGGTTAAACTCTGCTCCGTGTGCCACAGTTACCACACCTGTCCTCAGGTATGCAGGTCAGGGGTCAATCCCAGGCCAGTCAGGAAAAAAAAAGGTGCTGACACGACCCCCCCAGCTTGCGGATTTGGGTCACGGCCTTACGACACGCTGGGGTCACGGTCTGTGAGTCCGCTTGCAAATCAACCGCCTTCCCGCCACAGAAATCAAGATAAACAGAGACCTCGTGATCTAGCCAGGCTCAGACAAAAACAGCCCGTTAATCAGCCTTCTCTGGGGATGAAGTGGCCCTTTCATACAGAACTGGGCCTGAATGCACACGGCCCTAAAGAAAAGCATCACCCGCCACACAGCAGACACTCGCCGTGCTCTTCCTGGGTATTTTAGGATGCTTCTCCCAGGACTTACAAGGTGACATTCACCAGAACGCGTCTTCCGATAAAATTCGTCAAGCTCCCTCATCAGTCATCGCCAATCAATCTCCCCGAGGGGGGTGGGGGGGTGGGGGGTGGGGAGGGCGGGTGTCTGTTCAAACAATGAAGGGGATTTAAAATGTCGAAGCAAAGCCGGGCGAGCAAGGGGAAAATCAGCTCTCATTATCTCCGCATCTCAAAACAGTGCTTCAGAGGCCGATTTGCATTGCCCTCCTCGTCCCCGTGGAAACGTAAACGGGCAACGGGAAGACGAAGAAGAAAAAAAGGAAAGAAGAGAGAGGAGACGGGGGCTGCTGCCAAACGCTCTGCCTCGGGCCGGCGGGCATCTTAGCGCCAACTACCGCCTTCAGTCTCCCGGCAACCGGCGCGGACGTTCGCGCGCTTGGCAGCCGAAATAACTCCAGCAGTACGCCGAACAAAAAGCAGCACGCAGGTAATTAGCGTCAGTCCCAACCCTCCGCGTCAGGGACAAATCAACCCTGGATTCGGAACGAGCGTCACGGGCAGAAACGCGTGGGACTCCGACGCCACAAATAATCACCATGCAAACTATCTGCGAGTTAAAATGCAAAAAACGTGTTTCACACAAACAAGCCGGCCTGTTCGGCAAGTTATTTTTAAATATTACGAATCGTAACGAGCCTTCGCCTTGCAACAGACAACTTTCTGCCTGTGCACATCGGGTGAACAGAACAACGATACCTCCCAGTGCGCTGTACACAAAAACCCTTTCTCAGCAAACTATTTTTAGGCGGGGGCCCTCAGAGGGTGGTCCTTTCAGGAGATTAAAGAGTTTAGGAAGCCCCTCCTTTGACAAAAAGAGAAAAGCAAACTGTAGTGCTACTTAACAGTCTCAGGCAGGTGTGTCAGCCAATCTTTACACAGCTCCCCCTCCACGCCCTCTTTGGCAAGCGCTCCGCCTGGGAGTGCCCCGATAGCAGTGACAAAAAAACCTCGCATTACCCAGAATGCACCGGGAGTTCCGAGGTAGGGAAAGCGTGCTCCCGTTACCCAGAAACCACTGAAACCTCTGGGATGAATGGCAGGCCATGTGAATGACGGCAAGGGAAACTCCTTACCCTCCCGTGACTGCCAGCGCTCCCACCCTCCACCCTTCTACACCCCTCACTGTTAATCTATAACAGGGCTCCACAGCCCTGGCCCTTAGAAAGCCCAGCGTCCGCTCATTTCCACTGCTGCTCTGCATTGAGCTCAGTTTAAGGCAGTCATGTAGATTATTAATCCACCTCACCTGGCTCTTCAGTGGAACTCAGCCACTGATTTTAGGGTGAAAACTGTAACTAGCATAACTGTAATTAGCCTGTAGCTCCCCAGAGACAAGGCTGATTACTCCTCATCTTTACAACATAGGCCCAGGTCATCCGCTTTGCGCTGCAAAATTTATATACAGTACTTTGTTCAGTTTTCTTGCAGCTGCGTAACTGATGGGATTCTTTTAGGCTGGGTTAGGCTGGGTTAGCCAATCACGTCGCCTGTACGGGAACAGGCCAGCGATGCATCAAATGGAAGCACATCCAGCTTGATCCACCAGACCAATCGGTGCTCTGTCACTTCGGCTCTTCAAACATCAGGACAAAAACGGGACGAGGAAATGGCAGAGGGGCCGGGGAGCGGCGGTCCCGCGCTGACCGTCCCGCGATGACTGACGAGCGGCGGAATTAGCACTGCGACCGAAGCGGAGCGGCGGTAAGCGGCCTGACTGCACGTCAGCGGCGAGCCAATCAGGAGCCAGACAGCCGGGTAACAGCTGTGCTCAGCGAGCAGCGCCTGGGTGGATGACTGACACGCTGACTGACACGCTGACTGACACGCTGACTGACGCTGGGCCCTGCAGGTTTCAATCAGCCCAGCCCTGGTCTGACCCGCCCGCCTTGACAGGATTCTGGAGTGATGATATACACCCCCCCCCCGCCCCCTCTCTCTGCCTCTCCTTCTGTTGCTCACTGTCACGCTCTCCTTCTCTCATTCTCATCCCATAATGCTCTTTCACTCTCTCATTCTCTTATTCGAAGGTTCTCATTCTCATGTTGTTTCCTGAAGTCTCCCTAGCCCTCTCTAGCCCCCGCCCCCCCCCCACCGCTGTCTCAGACGCACTGGCTCTGTTCCACCCCCCCCCCCCCACTGACGTCAGGCAGCAGCCTGCTGCTCCTCACCACCTGAATTACAATCACCCTGCCCCCCCTCCCCCCCCCCCCCCCCCCCCCCCCCCAAGCCCGTGACGCACTGCACACGGCAGCTCATTCATTCTTGTTCTCGTTTCAGACCACAGAAGCACAAAGAGCACAGCCTTCCCCTGGACCGTGAGAAGGGGGGGGGGGGGGGGCAGCAGAGTGGACTCGCGGCCTGCAAGAAAAAGGAGGGGGGAGGGGGGGCATCCTTGGCTGGCCAGCCCGGCATCAATAGTTAAACATAAGCTAAATGCTAATAGGCAGGATAACGGACAATCTATCAGAGCAAATAATTAGGTTAGGCAGATATTGTTATTATAGCCTGAGGTTTTAAACCAGCTGGTCAACAGTCCAAGCAAATGAGCACACATCAATATGCAGGTCAGAAGAGCAAGGCGATACAGTACGTCTCAGGTTCCTGGCTGCGTCACGAGCCTGAACCAGGAGAGAGGACACGGCTCCTACACTGGCTGGAGCCGCCATTCCACTCCCCAAACAGGTTGACTCATTTCTGAGTGCGCAGACTCCAATATGAGACCGCAAAGACGGCCTTATGCAAACAAACTGCAGGCAGCACATTCGGCTTACAGGAAAACAGCAGACCGCTAAGAAATATGGTCAGGGCTAGAGCCACAGCCGACAATTAGCATGGCGGGAATACGGTCTTCCAAACCATTAGCACGATTCGCGTTTTTAATTCACAAAGATACCATGTTTTTAGTCATGGTGCTTGGCTAATGCTACCCTGCTTAAACGGGAATCTACCCACAGGCATCCCCAACACCGTGTCAGTCTGTTTCATCTTGATCACATACTAACAAAGTGTGCTTCAGTTAACCATATTATATAGCAGCGGTTCTCAAACTTAGTCCTAGGGGGCCCTCTGTGTATGCTGGTTTTCATTCCAACCACAACTGAAATCCCAGAATTTTAACAAGCCATTTCTTTTTTTTTTTTTTTTTACTTAATTACGCTTTTCAATTTTGAAGGACTATTTACCCTCTTAAGCCACATTATGTCAGAAATACCTATGAATGTCATGAAGAATAAGTCCAATATTCACATTGTAAACAATTACAAAAAAAGAGGCAAAAATGTTATAACTCATCAATGAAAGGCTGAGGTCAATCAACAGGCTCCTAATTGGTGAAACTTTAGACACACAGCCACTAAAACGAAGGATTAAAAGACAAAGCTAATGATATCAAGCATAACCTGAGTTCTTTTAATAAGATTAAGGGAAAAACTATTAAAGGAAAACACAAAAGCCCCTATTCATTTCAGCAGACTGTGATTAACCAATAACACAATGCAGAATTCAGAAAGCCGCTCACCTATCAGGGTAATCCTTCGAGCACAAGCACAATGACCCAATCTTGTCCCCCCTCAGCACGACTGATTAACAGTTTCTTAAACCGGAGTTCAAGAGATGCACTAAAACACCACATTTTGCTAGCTGGGAACATTCAGGCTAATGGATTCATTTTAGCCGTTACACTTCTCCTGGTTTAAGGACTACAGACAGGCACAAGCAGCCTCAGTAAACCACAGCTTTAGTCCCTAACGGCCACACAGCACCCTTTTCTCAAAGATCAGTGTGCCATTTGCAATGGCCCGTACTGACGGGTCAGTTGCACTGGTTAATCAGCACTGTCCCAGAGACGGAACAACAAGAAAGGGCAACACAATGCCATTCAATCACTGAAATCAGGGCTGCACCCTGACTAATCCTACAAGGAATTGTCTATTATGCTCAGACAAAAATGCCAAGTTTTTTTTTGCATTTTCCCCATATCTGAGAAGACAATGGTTCGCCATATCTTAGGAGCTCACTTTGTGCATGTGATTAAAAACGAAAAAACATAACATTTATCGCTAAATTCTGAGCAGCATATTCGAACAAAGCACAGAATCTGACAACGAGCTTACCAGCTAGGGAGAGCTACAAAGGAGTTGTTGTTCAACATCTGTTTCAAAAACAAGGCCTGTGCATACAGATAAACCCCATTTATCAACGTACGCTGGTCTAATGTTCAACCACCAATGAACGACCAAAACAACTCTGGCTAATTACAAGAATTTAAATGTCCTCCTTTCAAAACAGTTGTGTAAACATCACTGATAACATCTGACACCGGGCCAAAACTCTGTAATCAACAATAAAGTACCATTGTGCATTTAACGCACAAGATAAAAGCCCTTCAGAGTTAAGTGGAAAAACAGTAGGGATAATGCAATCCGTCTTCAACCATTCCAGAACTTTTTCAAACAAGCTACTAAGAGACAGTATCAAATCTCAACTACAAATACTTTTGATGTAAAAAAAAAAAAAAAAAAGAAAAAAAAAGCTGCCTACCAAATTACAGATATCAAACTACTGCCAAGTTTGCACTGACCAGCATGTTTTAAACTAGATTAAAATTCAGCAAGAACCATTCCTAAGCTCAAGTATTATTTCCAAATGTCTTCTTTTGTTTTCTGAATGCAAAATACAGGCTAGTTTCAAAAAGGATGATTTTGACCTTGTGAAAATTTACACTACAATTCACATTTTTTAATTTAAATTAAGGAAAAAATGTATTTGTCCTCATCTACAGACAGCAACCCAAATGCCCCCAGCATGATATGCGCAATGTCCTGCACAAAATATTAGTGCCAAAAATAATCCAGATTTATACTAATTACTTCTGACAGTGCAGGCGGGAAGAACTCCACTCCTGTTTAATATGGACGTCAGCATTCATGGTCTTGGCCATTTATCAATACCTCTGCACTTTCAAAATCCATTGTGTATGCATGTGCACGCGTCCTCTGTCAGTCAAGCAACCGAGTACACCAGTACGATGTTCCTACCTTTTAAACTTGATCAGGGAAGGAAATGCGTGCAGAAATGTCCATGATTCTGTTTCTTCAAGCACCTGCGTGACGCCGCAGAGTCACTGCTTGTGAAAGGCACAAGGTGGTGGCGACATGCTTTCCGGAAAGTGCATTACATTGGCAAATCAGAAGACCGGTTCCGCTGAGCGTGACAGAATTTTAAAAAGGTACAGTTTACAACTTGAAAATGAATCGAGCTGGACTGTCCTGAATTGGATTACTACCAAAACAACATTCGCAATTCCCTATAGATTAAGCAAATGTGGTCGTTTTTTCCTTTAATGGAAACACTGTGAGAACCGCTCACATCACGCTTAGCTAGTGACCCTGTAGATGATTCCTAAAGCCTACCCACCACCCCACTGCAGGCGGTCAGCTGCTTCCACACGGTTAAAAAACAAATAACATGGCGGTGACCTTCGAACTCACAAAGCGTTCTGATTGGCGGACGTTGATTTTAGGTAGCCTACATTTAGGAAATAAAGGCAGGAAAGCGATTTGGAGAAGTAAGTGAGGATCTGTGATGGTGTAATCAGCAGAAAAATTAAGGAGAAGAAGGAGAATAAAAAGGAGGAGGAGGAAGAATAATTAGCTACTAATTAAACTGAAGTTGGGACTTTATTCTGGACCACATTACACAGTATTTCTTTTTTTTCTTTTTTTTACGTGAAGTCAGATGTTACAGAAGTTAATGTAGCCTAAATAAGGGCCAAGTGTGTGGTCAGTGGTTACATTTATGAAAGTCCCTGTTCTAAACTCTCAGTTCTCTATAAGCACGGGGCATTCCCCTTACCCACTTCCCAAATGCCTTAAAAAAAACATTTCTTCATCTGTTGAAAAAGACAATCATTCCACTTTCAAAGTGAACACCAGTAGGAGCCACTAAATAGTGTTTTGGCAACATTATTTTCAAATGATAAGTAATGGCTCATGAGAATGAATTATTAATTTAAACATGATACACAAACATAAACCATTAAGTGCACTTAAGTCACATTTCTTAATTTGCACTAATTTCAGCACTTAATATCAACATGCTGAAAGTCCCCCTGGGTAAGAACAAGAGACAAATTAATTAATTACTGAAATATTTCTAAAATTTAAAAATAAATGAATGAAGCTACATTCTCACTGTGTCAGGCCCGTACTGTAAAAACAGACTGGATTTGAATTGAGGCACCACTTGTAGCAGCCTTTTGCCTAGAAGAGAAAAGCCAAGGTGTCCAATTGTGGGCTGCTGGACTTCAGCTGGTTCCCAAAAATCAATAAATTCAATCTTTCAGAAAGGTTACCGTTCCAGCCCAGCAGCACAGGAGGGTATCCACATTCAGTGTAACCCGACTGCTGTTTTTTTCCACACCAGCTCAAAGGGGAGCGAATGTCACTTGTTGGCTTTGCATAAGCAAACGGTTTCAGCTAAGAGCCGGAGGGTGAGGCGGGGCGTACGGTCACAATGCTGTCTGAATACTGACCTACCAACAAATGACTATGAGGAAATGCTTGGTTTTCAGGACAAACAAAGATGCAGAGATGTTGAAAACATACAAAGTCCACACTGGGATACTACTTTGGCCAGACGATACCAGGAACAAATGCACCAGATGTTAGGGTTCTGCCAAAGCCTTTAACGAGTGGACCCACAGCTTGCTTAGGAGCACCCAGTCAGTCAGACCTCTTTCGTGGGCCAGATCAAATCACAGCGCAATGAGAATGGGTCTTTAAGGCCATGTACAAGGGCCCAACACTTGGGGAGTTTTGCATTAGCAGAAGGGTTCATTAAAGGCCAGGAGGGTGTGGTGAGGTTAGGCGACTGCACCGGCACGCTGTGCAAACAGCAACGTGGAAATACTCGTTTCTGGGTCAAAAATGCCTTTAGCCACAAGCGAAAAACCACAAATTGCTTGTTGATTATGTCGTCATTCCAACATTTCTCGAAAGTGAGCCCTCACTCTCCCTGCCCCACACAATTCTGTCCCACACATACGCAAATATGTTAGGCCACAAAAAGGAATCGCAGACTTATTTCAGAACTGTCATAATATGCAGACTGTCAGTAATCAAAATCGAAATTGTATAATTTATTCCTATTGCAAATGTAAAACCCTACATCATGCTTTTATATTACTGAAATATGGCTTACCTGAATAATCTATATCTAGTGTGCCGATCAAACAATCCAACCCTTTTCTTCCGTATAATGCGTAGCAGGCAGGTTAGAAATTAATGACACTAGGGCATAAAAATACGCATTAATTTTACAGACTTGCGAACAATAAGAAGCTAGTTCAAAATCAGATACTGTGGCCGCTATTAAAATTAAGCTTAACATTAAGATGAATTGCGTTGGTTGCCATGCCAATCCGTAGCTACAGTTTGCTATCCTGGATGTTTGCTGTCCCGGCTTCCGTGAATCTATCCCGGTATTAATGACATATGGTACATGGAGAGTGCCACCAAGCTGTGTCCATGTACCATATGTCTATAATACCGGGATAGGTGTACTACAGGTGCCGTTACACCTGCGCAGTTAACGAGGAAACGTTAGCTTTTTTAAAGAGAGATCCATGACTGTGTAACAGTAACGCCGTTGCTGTGCAGTCACCCATCTCAATGACCGATCACTGATACAGTACGCTGCGGAGTTGCGATATTGATCACATTTTTGTGATATCGACAGCCCAAGTTAAACTTTAGCTGGCAAACGTTAGCTATACGCTTTCTACGTGTCTCCAGTTATACTTAGCCGCTGTCACAGCGCACCTATGTGGAAAGCTAGCTACTGTATCTACCTAGGTGACTAACGTTATCCAAACTGGTGCGTAGTCCCCATCGTTTATGATGATTTTCACGTTTACAGCTACAGCGACCTGATACATAAATAGGTATTTTTATATCGTAGACGTATAGATAATTTTCCCTTGCTATCTAGGTAGCTTGCTAGCTTTCGAACGTGGCATATGCTACCATGCTAGCATACTAGCTCTTTTTCCCAAACGACAATGCCTGATATCAACGCTACAATAAAATACCGGCTAAAAGTCAACGCTGACACACAAATCAACAGTTAGCTAGCTACCTGCCCACCTAGCAAATTACATTATAAGATAACATCAGCTAGCTAAATAGCGAGGTATAGGGGTAAAAACAGCAAGTAACGGCACAGAATAACTGGATAGCCGGCATGATAGCGATACCTTGCGATTTTGTTGTCTCTCCACATAGGTTTTGCAACGCTACAGTCGGTGCTTTTAAAATCCCAGTTCTTAAAAAACAAACCACGGCTAATACAGAAAAGACAAGCAGGATAACTGTATAGCTATTGTCATTAGCAATATTCAATCTCCGGTTTGCTCCCGTCCTGTTTTGCGTCACACACCTGCTAAGGGACGTGCTGTTTATATTGTATTCCTGCGCTGTTCTCAATGGGACTTTTCCAGTGTTTTCCCAGTGCGGAAGCAGTTCCGGCTCCCGGAACCGCCTGCCTTTTTACCACATTCTCTAAAATAGAACTTCAATATCCTTCCGCCAAACGCATATCCAGTCACACTGAAACAGGACAGAATATCTGTGTCTAATTTTTCATACAGCTACGTGCTATGTTTCTTGCTTTTGCACAGAATAAATCAGTGTGCCAGCTTCATACATTTCCGTGATCTGTTTCAATGCATATCTTTTTTGCAACTGTTTTTGTTACAAACTTGTTTTAGAAAGTTTTACATAGCTGTGTAGAAGACACCAGTCAGATTTTTTACATTTTAAATTATTGATATTACATTGTATTTTTGATGCCTAGTTCTACACTACAGTGTCCAGCATGGATTTGGGAGGACATGGACAAGCCTCTCTCTGGGGACTCCCAGTCAGATGCAGGTATTTGGTGTGTTCCATCTCAAGCACATCTGATCAAAGGCTTGATTATGCCTTGCGTACATTAAACAACTTTCAAAATCCTAACAGAATCCTAACAACTGGGAACATCTCACATTTAATGACCACCTCTCATACAAATCGCTGGTATTTTCATTCAAGGAACACTCACATAATCACAGGCTATGGTCACACGGGGTCACACACTACATGAGCCATGCTCAAAGATGTGTGATAAGATCAAATCAGTTGATATACTCGTAAGAGTCGCAGACTAGTTTAAGACTGAATCGGGAGAGCTGTAACTGAGTCTCCCATCGTCTAACATTAAACAACGACCAGAGAGAGGTGTGTGCCAAACTTATGCAAAGACTGGGGATTTTCAGTGGATTTTCTTAAGATCTTGAAAACTGCCAAATTTTCATTAACAATCCTGTAGTGTACACTAGGCATTAGTTGCATAAGGTGTGCTTGAGGTGGAACACATCACATACCTGGATCCGGCTGGAGGGGTTTGGAAACCACTGGTCAAGAGAAAATAAAGATGCAGACAGAAATAAACTGTGGGATTAAAGGAGGAAATGTGTGACAGCACAGGCATCTACTTCACAAAAACAAGTGCTACAAAATGTTGGCATATTTCACAATAAAGGGATGGATATGGAGACTGTGAGGAGCTCTATGTGTCCGAATAGAACTCAAATAGCTTTCATTGCATTTCTGTTGATGTAATTAAAGGTCCAGGCAAATGAATCCAAATTGCAGTTATATTCCCCAGAAGTGACAATTGATTGTCTTCTAAATATTTATTTCAAGTTTTTAACCCAATTATAGGCATTAAATTGTAATAGACACTATTAGATTATGGTGACCTATTCAGCAGACAAGGATAGAGTGGGTGTGTCTTCCGCGCTCATTAACAGTCATATCTGTATGACACATCATGTGCAAGCCATTCCTCATTGCTAGCAAGATTAGAGCCAGTAAGTGCAGTAACCTTACATGACCTTATGACAAAATGAAAGAAAGCAACATAAACTAGGCTTTACCATCGTATAGTTAACCAAGGAAGCTAGTTTCAGCACAGGCTTTTATACTTTTATTTATTTATTTATTTACTTACTTATTTTGAAAGAATTATTTAAAAATATTTCTTAGTCATTTATGAATGCAGAAAAGTATTAAAACAACACATCAGCAAAGAATTCAGTTTCCTGGACCTTTAATGTGAGCAATTAATTCATACCCATTCATGACCATTGGAAACCTGTCAAAGAGCACTATCCCTAATTTCATCAGTAAAAATCTAAGTGCATCATTGCTCACTGTCTTTGTGAAAGAGTTCAAATACATTTCAACACATTCTAGGTTGTGCAGTGGTCTGATGAGCTATCATCTCAATGGCATGAAGGGATATAAAGAAGCATCAGCAGAACACAACGTGTTAAAATAGGAGAAAAACGAACAAACGGATGGACAGGAGGTGAGATAAACATCCCTTTGCAACTTCAGAGACATGAAGTCAGAGCTCCGGTCACATGACTCCTAGTGGGACTCGTCATGACACCCACGCCTCAAGAAGCTCAACATTGTATCGCAATTATCATATTCAACAGCAGGTGTCGCTACTGCGCATGTGCTGCGCAGTGTTACAGAGGAAATTGCTGTTCATCTGCATCTCGTGATATCGCAAATAATAATAATAATAATAATAATAATAATAATAATAATAATAATTTCATGATTTAATTTACTTTTTGGTCACATATTGCTTTGCTCCTCTTCAAAGCAAACCTCTTACTCTTTATCCATATGTTCAGATTTATCTGATACCGTGTCCAGGTTGAGAGAGAGATAAAAAAATACCGCTTGAATTGTGTGTGTGTGTGTGGGTGTGTGCATGCAGTAGGGAAAGATAGAAAGGCAGATTCACTGCGTGGTGCGTACTTCCAAGAGTTTGTCTCAGTTTGATATCAACATTAATTTCAACTGGATCAATATGGCAGCAGACAGCATAGGAAGTAGAGAAGACTAAAAAGAACAGAAATCCAGGCAGCTGTGAGGCAGGGGGTGTAAGCTCACAACAGCCAGATCACTGGGTTCAATCTGGAGGCCAAGACTGCATCAGTTGCATCAGATGAAAAGAATGTTCTGGTGAAAAACAATATAGCTGATATATATCTGGAACAGTGACCTCATAAGAACTGAATATTTACCCCTCACATCAATAGTGAGATGTGGACCATTACAGCAGGGAACAATTTTTTACTGGCAGTGTGGTGATGATGATGATGATGATGATAGCTGATAACTCCAGTTATTAAGAATGATATCAGCTATTTTGATAGAACATAAATGAACATAAATGAATTAGGAACAAAAGGGAACCTTGAAAAGATGGCAGATATGTACTGTAAATTTTTAATGATTGGATGATGTGTGTGTAGTCCTGTTTTTTAAGGTTTTTTAACCTTAGGATATCATTTACAAAGGACTTTGTCATGGATTTATTAATAACTTATGAACATTTATAATTCACATATAAATCATTTATACATATCTGAGGGGAATTTTGTATAACTTATTTATGAAATAGATTTAGCAACCTATATAATTTCAAGGGGGTTTATGTGATAACTGATATGTTGATAAATTATGATATATTCTGATAAATAAACTATTAATACAAACATCCACTCTTCACTGTTTGGCCAAATATTTTTCCTGAATGTAGTAATCAAGGCAGATTATGAAATTGAATGTTTTCTAGAATGTGGAGAATCTGCCCATTTCTCATTTTTTATCATCCCAGTAGCTGGTTCACTGCATCAGTGTATGTCTTCTGGAATAACACAGCTTCCTGCAGGCAACCCAGGCCCCTCATTACCCATGCCTCTCGCTGTCTGTGCCCCTCAATACCTGTGCCCCTCTGGTTTCTGCTGGCTACCTGTGCCCCTCACTACCCGTGCCTCTCGCTGCCTGTGCCCCTCATTACCCGGGCCCCTTAATACCTGTGCCCGTCTATACCTGTGTCCTCAATACCTGTGCCCCTCATTCCCAATACCCCTCGCTGCCTGTGCCTAGGGCCAGTACTAGGCATAGTCAATATAAACAATATCCTAAGACAGAAATAAAAAGAGCACTGCTTTCATGATAGTGTGCCCCTTCCCCATTCTGCAACTGCAACCCCCTTACCCCAACACATCCAAATCCCATAGCATTTAAATTATTAAAGGATGTAAGAACATGAGGCACAAAATAGGCTGAAGATCACAGATATGCAGCCTGCTGTTTTCAGTGCCACATGCAGATCACACATATGCCTTGATTCCAGTGCCATTTGAGCACAGCCAAATGTAACAGCAGCCCAAGCAGAGGAGGGATGAGGGGGGGGGGAGAGAGAAGAGCCAAACCTTCTGTTTAAGAATAAAAAGGGCACCGAATACTACGGTCAGGGATTAAACCGGTGAAATGGTGCTGTGGCTGTGTGAGGTTGCCGCTGCTAGCTTCTGAGCTGCACACATGCAGCGTGTGGAGTCTCCCACCGCTAACTCCCGCCACTGTGAGGTCGATGGGCTGTTGGATTATTTAACAGGTGAGCCGCACGCGCGCCGCTGGATCCGCGCGGCTACCCGCAGCGCGAGAGGACACAGCGCGCCGACCCGCTTCGCCAAAGCGCCAATAAGCCCCGGAGCCCCCTCCCTGACGGAGGAAGCTAATCGTGACCCCGTGACGAGGAGGGGCGCCCGCCCGCTGCGGCTGTCGATTACAGGCCTTGTGTGAGGCAACGCCAGACGTGGCCTAACTGACCCGATTTCCTGATCCCCTGCATTTCACAATTCATAAGCTAAGGCCTGTAAGCAAGCACACACACACACACACACACAGTCTCTCTCACACACATGCACAGACATGCACACACATACACAGGTCTTTGATAGCCGAGGCTTGGGCCTGCTATCCCTCGGATGCAGTCCTGAGTGACGTCAGAGGAGGAAACTCACGCAGCTAGCACAAGCGTCTCACTTTGATGCCCCTCTGCGCAGCAATAGATCATGCCCCTGGGCTTTGAGCTGGGGGCTAAAGAAATAACACCCTGGTGATGGAATAGGCAGCCTTAATATTGATGAGTTGTGAGTCAGCAGGCCTTTTCAAACTAGAAAGGGGGAGGAAAATCACAACTCCATCAGTCTCCCGGCAAATCCAGCTCTCTGATGTGGTGTAGTTGCCTCACCATGCAGCAGGTGGCACTGTTGTGCACAAGCACAAGCCCGTGTGTGTGTGCGTGTGTGTGTCAGAGTGTCAAAAATCTACAAGAAGCAAACTCATCTTCATGAGCCTGTGCAAGGATGCAGAGTGATATCAGGTTTGACGAATTGCTGTTAGTCTTGACTTCGGCTGTGGAAAATATCTAAGCGATGACAATATACAGTATGCGGAATAGATGCTCAACTCAGAAGTAGTTCTAGGATGCATTTATGGTGCTAAACAGAAGCAAGCATTACATTTCTAACACGGGCAACCCATAAGGCAACACACACACTTTATGTTCACTTTTCTGCATTGTAAAACTGCTCAGGGTCTTCAAATATTTAAAGGTACTGCAATAATTTCCGTCTCTCTCTCTCTCTCTCTCTACTACTCTTTTCCATTCTCCCTTCCTCTTCCAACTCTAATCGCTTTCTTATCTGGCTTCTCTCTCATCTCACTGGAGTGTCCATGTTGTTTGTCTCTAATCCAGGTTACAGTACATTTTATGGTCCATGTTTCTCGTCCTAGGGCTTGTTTTGGATCCGAACCTGTACTTTGGTTCTCGCTTAGCATGGTTTACTTGCACTCATGCCTTAGTGATGCTGCATCCTTACCTGCTGGTCTGGAGAATGCTGTTAGTCAGGCCTGGTACTACTGTCCACATTAATCAGGTGAATGCACTAATGTTTGTACTATGGAAGAAGTCACTCTGGATAAGAGCTTCTGCTAATGTAATGTGATGAAACGTAATGTAATGGTTCACTCATTGACCGTTACATCTGGATTTAGGATGCCTGGATGCAAAGTTAGCGGTCTCTCTAGACTCACTCTGGACTGGCGGACGCGGGGCCCCAGCGGGCATGGACGCTTCCGCACACGGCTGAGTACTGAACGACCAACGCCACAGCAGAGCTCTAGAATGTTCTGCGCACTCTCCCACCGGTTGGGCTACGATGGCGACATATCCAGGGGCTGAAGCGATTATGTCTGAAAATCTTCTTGGAAACAGCGTAGGCTGTGTTCTATTCGACAGGAAAAAACAGAATACGACCCAAACATCACGGAATTACATCCCTAAAGCCATCAAAAGATTATTGAACACGCTGTAACACGCAAAAAGAGGAAGTGATTTTTTATAGCCTTTGTTTTCTATTCATTTGCCCTGCAGAGTTAGACGGTACACCCCCCGCCCCCCCCCCCCTCCCCAAGTGCAACTGTAACACTTATACTACCTTCAGCCGCAAGAACACTGGGCCAAAAACCTAGCAGCTCTATCATAACCTGATACACTTTGTGTCGCTTGCATGGGTGAAACTACTTAACCTTCCAAATGTACAGCTAACAAATAGAAAACATCTCTAATAATACCCTTTAAACCAATACATTACATTACATTCGATTATATTATATTTATTTGGCAGACACTTTTATCCACAGCGATGTACAAAAGTGATACCATTTATTATGATCCAATGAGCTTGCAAATTCATGTGCAATAAGCATTCGGTTACACATGGCTTTCATATGTCCATTATAGTAAAGTAATTAGCTGTATTGTGTATTGTTCGTGTGGATTATCGGGTTTGATGGACTGTCCTTGTGTACATTCATTACATGGTTTTAATGAATAGAAACCAAGAACCTGATTTACAGCCACATCTTGTCACTACATCATTATCAGTAAGGTCATCTTTAGACTTATACTGAAATTGGATTAAAATGCCCTTGAAGTAGTTTAACATACAATAATATTGCACGCGCTAGAGTGAAAGAAATGAAGCAGACCCCAGTAGCTCTTTCAGAGAAAGACTCTTCAACATAGGAAGCATCTTCAAACCGGAGTCTTCAGGCAAGCTTAGAGCAGAAGAGAGGGAATTTTCCACAAATTAATCCGTTATTTATGTGAAGTGCCTCGCAAGTTCTAAAGGTTTTGCTGAGAGCGCAGCCGCGAACAGGAGCCATCCCTGGCGGATCTGGGACGCCTTCGCTCGTAGCTTTTAACGGCTACACCGCACCCGGGCCTCTTCCCCCGGAGCCACTGCAGCACCCCCTGCCACCGGCGGCCTTCCACGTCAACTTTCCCTCCTGTCTGGAGCCGCAGCAGGGATATGATCGAGCGCCGCACACTGCCGTTAGGGTTATTGTCACGGGGCTGTTATTGACCGAGGTAAGCTTTAACCACAGTGCAGTAAATCAGGAGCTGCCTCTCTTTCTCGCTCTCTCTCTCTCTCTCTCTCTCACTCTCTCTCTCTCTCTCTCTGGCAGAATCTCTCCTCTCATCTTTTCCTTACTCTCATGTTTAATCAGTCCCTCTGCCTGCCTTCTGCAGAAGGACCCTGAATTATTGATCGGCGGGGGGCTGGATGAAAGGCATGGAGAGAGCGAGAGAGCGAGAGAGAGCGAGAGAGAGAGAGAGAGAGAGAGAGAGAGAAGTGTGTGGTATGAGAGAGAGAGCAAGACGGTAGCAACAGAACAGAAGGAGAAAAAGAGAGGGAACAACCAAAAACAGGAGGCCAACAAAACACACCTTAGAAAGGAGACCAGAGGGAAAGGCCCCAGTACCAGTGGCAGACAGCTCTCCTTCACTCCAGTGCTCGCAGTGGGAATCAAGTATATCAGTCCTATTAGATTAGCTCTGAAATGGGTTCAGTGATGGAGCCACTGGGGGGGGGGGGTCTTTATCTCTGCACCCCAAACCTGTGCATCTCAGAAAACAGCTGCCAACAAAGTTCATAACTTTCATCATCCCACCAACAGAGAGCCCCCCCCCCACCCATCCCACACTTCCAATGCAAACAAGAAAGGGAAATTTCAACTCTAACAATAATGCAATACAAAAAAGAAAAAACTGGGAATCATAAAATGTAGAAAAACAATGCAATCACGCTGATTAATATACATTTTCACAGTAACAGGAGCCTGTCCTGGAATTGACAAATTCTCTTACCACACAGAACATACTGACAACAAATATTGCTTTTGGCACTATCTTCCTAGCAATTATCTGTATGCTGCATAAACCAAAAAAAAAAAGAAAACATTTTCTAAAGATGTTAACCTTTCCAAATAAACATCTATTGCAAAGATGATTCCCTGCAGTGACACTGCAGAAACTAGGCGATTTGGATTTCAGAAACATTAATTGCTTCTTGAAAAACAGAGAAGGCAGCTGATTATTTTTTCTTTAATTTTTTTAATTTTTGCTTTTAATTTTCAAAACACTTTTCAGACCAAACAAGGCTTTCAAATTTGAACTTCTTAATTAGGTATACACATTTCCTTGAATGTTTTTTTTTTTTCTTTCATCTTCAGCCATCAGCCTGGCTCAATTGGATGAAAGCAGTGATGGAATAAGTTTTTCATAGCTAAAGGGACTACTGAAGTGCACCTTTATTTCAATCTTAAATTAAATCATTCACAGCTAAAGACAAAGCAGCGCAGAAATTAGTGACACCTCCAGGTGAACAGTTCAAACAAGCCCAATTCATCCAGCTATTTGGGAGAAATGAATGCTTGCTAGCAAGATAATGCCTTTATTTTCAAATATGAGGTCTGTGTAACGCAGTCTACCTGTCTGTCATTTTCTTGTAATTAGCTGACACGTTATTAAAGACCTGTAGCAGACCGCTCTGCATAAATCTGCATAATATCAGCAAATATGTTGACCCAATTATTATTTTTTATTATTGGCGTGATTTTTTTATTTATTTATTTGACTTCCCTGTCACACATCAGAGATGTCTGATTAGGTGTTTGAGTCTAATTACGGTGAGCTAACGAGCCTATGTTTACCAGCATTTGATATGCAGTCCGCCATCAATGCCCGTGTGCAAGTCAGAGACACGCACAAAGCACGATTGTGAGTGAAGTATATTTCACACATTCAGTCATAACAGGGGCATTTGTTTGCGAGTCAAAGAAAAGGTCAAATGTCATTAGAACCTGGGCCATTGATTGGTCTGCAACATCACCAGTGTTCCACATGTCAGCCTCAAGCAGAGGAGACATCCCTAAACACTTGTCCTGTGGTTCTCCAGGACTAAGAAGAGACACTTCAGAGAGTACAGTAAGATTTTTAAAAAACAACCACAGACCATTGCCATTATGGTTTTTAGCCATTTGATTTATCAGAAGCAGTTATTACCAGACGCAGCTGAACTGTGAGATTTCCATAAGCTACAGCCTCGTATTTGGAGCCACCCGCAGCGCCACATAAGACGAAAACAGATACTTCCGCCATGACAGACAGCTGATTTAAGA
The DNA here is from genome assembly GCF_013347855.1 of Anguilla anguilla. Classification (NCBI taxonomy): domain Eukaryota; kingdom Metazoa; phylum Chordata; class Actinopteri; order Anguilliformes; family Anguillidae; genus Anguilla; species Anguilla anguilla. The sequence goes on from NC_049217.1 coordinate 21,208,873, forward strand.
GCAGCTAACCCTCCTCTGGATCCTGCCCAAACCATTTTACTTTGTGTATGGATACCCATCTGGGATCAGTGCTTATTTACAGCACTGGGATGCCCAGTTAAGGGTCACCATTTGCAGCAGTGACAGGACTCTCCAGACGCATTCCAGAACATTCTCGAAGTTCGCAACATACTTATGAATTATAAAAATCCTTTTTAAAAAAAAAAGACAAACAAAAACTTCCACCCTCATTCAGATTCTGTACATGGGGGGAAAAATGGTCACAGATCTCAAGGTCCTTTCCTTGTCTGCATACCGGCCTTCGGAGGTGTTAATATGATTTAACAGCCCAGAAGAAGTCATTTATTTGCGGCAGCCCTCAATTTGTTGTGCCTGAGCTGCTCCAGCAAGCTTTTCATTGACAGATACACCTTTTTCATCCTGCCTGTGTGCCAGCCAGTCTCGGTGTGTCTGTTAGCTTACTCATTTTTCACTTACCTTTCGTCTGAGCCTCTGAACCTTCAATTTGTATTTGTTTTTCCCATCTCATCTACCAACCAATGTCAAAGTCTCAAAGTCGCAGGGAGTTATCACTCAGCTAGAGAGATTTTTCTGCCATTCTGTAGTCTGTTAAATGCCAAAGTGTGCACGTGTACACAACCATGTACACACACACAACACATAGACACACACAGACACATTGACACATGGACCCACAGAGACATGCACACATACACACACACACACACGCAGCCAGTCACTGCGAATTTCATTTCACTCTCACAGCTGTCACTGGAAACAATTAAGATTCACACACTGGGAACAAAATGAAAGCTGGTCAGGCATCACATATTTTTCCAATCATCTGTGACCGAATCCCGCAGCCGAAACGTTTGAATATTCGTCTGAACGGCATCAATTCACACAGCGACACGTCAATGTTCAGGAAGTTCCTCTGGGGCTTTTCTGACTAATATTAATGAAAATTAGCCTTGGATTCCCTGTGCTCCATTAAAGAAGCTGGCTTAATGCCTGATACATCCAAACAAGCGCTTTTGCAATGTTGTTGTTTTTTTATTTTTATAAATACATTCTTAAATGCCCTCAAATTTCCCCTTGAGAGCTAACATAACTAAAAAGAAGTTCTACGCCACAGTGTCCTTGTGCCTGGAAACTGAAGTGTGAAATAAATTTCATATTCGCATCTCCAGACGGAACCATCTTGCAGATGTAATTAGAGTCTTGTTTTTCCCCACAAACCAACTGACCAAAACCAGTTGTTTTTCTTTCTTTCTTTCTTTTCTGTTTTTGGAAGAAAGCCAGCAGCACATATTTAGCTTTTGAGGGTTTAGCTTAATGACCAAGCAAAAGAAAAAAGAGAGGGAAGTGTTGTTAATATTCCTTTTTATCCCTGACTTGAAATTAAAATCCCCAGCAGGGAGTAAGCCTTGAACATACAATTACAACGTGCATAGACTGTAGGGCATGCAACTCTATTGCTATTGCATGCAAAGTAATCTTTCAAATGAAATATTACCTGCACAGTGGTGTTAAATAATGAAGATAAAATGTAGTCATAATATATTTATATTTAGAAATAATATCATTAACTCTTCTTTTTTTCTGGTGGTCATTAAGAGGTATTTTCAAATAAAGAAAAATACACTCAACTTGCTTTTTTCTCACCTACAGAAGTGAGCATTTCCACAGACTGGGGGCACCCCAAAACAGGCATGTTAGCAAAACGTGAAAGGTGGCATCATGTCAAAATTTGGGTGTTTGGCTTGATGATACTCTCTGCTACAAGCCACACACTGAAAATCTCACCAAGCAGAATGTAGCACTGGGACTTTATTTCAGGAAACAGCAGGAACTTTTATATGTTGATGGCTTGAGCATGAGCACCACTTTTCAGCCTATTTAGTTATTTTTTTCTTACACCCCGACCAGCTACTTCTGTCTCGTCGCCATGGCACAGACCCTTTCCGTTTCACAGTCTACAGTACAGCCAAAGTGTTTTTCCCAGCTGGGTGTGACACTTTATGCGGTTAGGTTAAATTGTTCCAAAGTGTTTGGGCACGAGCACTTGTACTGTTGTTCTCAGAGACTGCTGCCAGTTTAGAGACTGAAGAAGAGCTGGACAATCCTCCCTCCTGCATCCATCCAGGTTTCTGTGCACCACCACCTTTCCTATCTGATTGATTGGCATAGTCGAACACCAGTCCCCCCCAATACCCCCTGCAGGCCCCTCCCCTCATTTTCACAGCCCAGAGAAGCGCAGGTACGCCATGTGTTGTGTGGCGGATTTACGAGCGCTGGGGGAGGTGAAAACCTTTCTTTTGATCACTTTGGTCTACAGTTTAAGACAAGCGTCCAGACTGTAATTCAGTGCCACAATTTCATAGCTCACCGCACATAGTGATTTATTGATATACTCTCCCTCAAGCCCCAGACGCTGAGATCTGAGCGGGTCAGTCGAGCCAAAGAGGCAAGACCTGTACACCGTATCTCCATCTCAGTGACTCGTATTCTTTTTAGATAAAGGCAAAGCGGACGTGTTATAAGTGTCCTGTGATTGCTGCACCATAGCGCAGTATGATAAAAATTATTATGGAAGTGCTATGTTTCAATAAATACGTTTACAACTTGCATCTGTTGGCGTGACTCCATTATGCGCTGCAACGCTGCGACTGCTGTTTGACCTGGGTCCACGGAAGATGTACACACACTCCAGTGTACGCCTGTTACTGTGTACATGACTTACAGCATATCAAAGGCGAGTGTGTGTGCAAACACACGAGCGTCTGTAAAGCTACCCGCATGCCTCAAAGACCTGGGGTGTTCCAGATCCAGTGGAGAGATGGAGGGACGGGAGGACCTGAGCAGCGCTGTTGATTCTGATTCACCCGTCTTCCCCACACCTCCAGGAGGATTTTGCACTGGGTTTCATTAGGAGGCATTTCAGCAGAGCCCGTCGGCACGTACTGGTGTAATCCTGTACACACACCCACTGTTCTCTGCCCATTATAGCCAGCACTCCTGATTATACCCCTGAGGGGTACGCACGTAGACAAGGTTCTTATTATGTGTAGCGTTTGTGTGTGTGTTTTCAACAGCTACAGCGCCTAGCATGTATTTATGTGTGCGAGAAAGAGAGAGAGAGAGAGAGAGAGAGGGAGAGAGAGAACAGGAGAGAAAGACAGAGAAAGAGAGAGACAGAGGAGGAGAGAAAAAGAGAGACAGAGCAGGAGAGGAATATAGAGAAAGAGAAAGACAGGAGGAGAGAAAAATAGAGACAGACATAGCAGGAAAGAAAGATAGCGAAAGAGAGACGTAGCAAGAGAAAGAGAGCAGGAAAGCAACAGAACAGAATAAAGAGAAATGCCGAGAGAGAGAGAGAGAGGAGGAGAAAAAAAGAGAGACAGAGCAGGAGAGGAATATAGAGAAAGAGAAAGACAGGAGAGCAGGAGTGCAGGCGAGACAGGGAGAGCAAATATATTTGACTTGTTGAGAAATTGCAGTGCGCTGCAGACCCAAAATTGCCCACGTTATAGTCTGACATTGACACTATGGCCAGAGTCAGCAGATCCATCTCTCCTCTGATCAGTCCACCCCGCTAACTCACACGGCCTTAGCTGCTCTACACGTGCTCCATTTCTATTTTTCACCCGACCCAAAACCGCTCTTCTGGATCACCGCTATCCAAAAGGAAATCTCTCACACCCCCTCGCCACCCATCCTGACGTCCACTGTCCTCTCCCCATCAATCTCCCGCCATTATAACTCAGAGAGCCGCGTCAGGACACACACAGACACACACCCCCGGCCCGGCAGCTAGCACAGCTAAGATGGCCGGGCGTTTCTCTTCCACCCCCACTACTCTTCCTCTTTCTCTCCCTCTCCGTTTCATTCTATTCACTTCCACTGAGTTTCATTACTTCTCTAGCTTGGTAGAGCCGATGGCACAGAACTTTAAAGGCCTGCATAGACTCCATAGGCTTGGACAAATTATCACTGTTTCTCATCACACACACACACAAAATATGCTGTTCATTATTTTTTCAGGACAAGCGGGGACCGCATGTCACAGAGAGTGTGTAAATGTCATTTATACTGAATTATGTAAAGAAGACCTTGGGTTGAATTTTATGGATAATAATATGTTGAATTTTATCATTCTGAGATCATTCTCAATTCCAAACATCACTACATTAAAAATGAAATTTTAAACCCTGGAGGTTTTTTAATTAAGGAATTGCAATTTGCAGAACTGTTTTTTTTTAATTATACTAATATTATTACTTTCCTATTTGAAAAATGAAAGAAACAGCCGTTAAATGCATCCCAGAATAAGAATCATTTTGGATAAAGCAGGTATGAATATACTGATGTATAAGCGGTATGGACCTGATAAGTCCAATGAGTTCAAGAAAAAACATCCCCTAAACCTCCTTGATAAGTCCAACCAAACACTTCCCTAGGGATTCATTCTCAAGGGCTTATTAACATGTTACAAAAAATGTTTCATTCATTTCTTGCTCCAGTTAGAGAAGAACATGCAATTCCTTCAGAGAAGGGCCTGCAAGTCTATTGGACCTACTGTACAAGGCCTTATCAGACACAATTGGATTTTTAAAAAAGTTTAGCACACTATTCTCAAAAAGTAGAAAAAGACACAATTGGTCATGCGCAATGCAATTTTGAGAAATCACAATTATTCGAGTGGAGGCCATACATCATCTTAGCACCAAAGAAATGGCTACACAAACTGAAGGTGATGATGCACCATCTCATAAAGGAGAGAAGAAAGTAGTAGAAACAGTCCTGGCGGGTATTAAAACATTTCTCAGCCATGACAATGTTTTCCCCCTAAGCAACAAAAATGCCTTCATTTGATATATTAAAAAAAAATCCACAGAGACACTGTTTACTTTTTGTTGCAAAAAAAGAAAGACCTTATCGGTTCCATTGCTGTATAGCTAATTTATTATTTGGATTTATATGGTTCCGGTTGGAGATGTTGTAAATAAAAATAAAAAACAAGATGCCAACCTGCAAGAAAAATATATTCATCACAGAATCAGGATATTATAATAATAATAATAATAATAACAACAACAGCAACAACACTTCTGATAAAATTGTCAGTCTTATGTTTTTGCTGTTTCTGATTAATGCTCAGGTCTCAGGTCGCTGAACATTACAATAGGCTATTACCTTTCATTCTAGTCCAGTCTTACGGATGAATAACGTAAGCAAGACGTAAGGGACGGCAAGACAAAGCCACAGTTTAGAAATCACTTGCTCATCCCTTCTCACCCGGATCCCTGTGACATTATTGATGAATGCACGCCGCGCGGCAATCGGGACGAAAAGAAGGTGACCATGAAAAAAATCGACTGGCACGACGGCGATGGAACTGAAGAACTAAACTAAGTTGCGCACAGATAAACGAGCAGTTTCTGCGTCGCTCCGCACCTCCGAGACGAGCCTCGTGACTGCCTGCTTTCTCCCTCGAGGCAGTGTTCAGCAGTCACGGACAGAAGGGCATTTCTGATTTTTTTAAAAACCGCATCAGTTAAACACTGCGACAGCGCCGTTATGCTGAAGAGGTATTTTCCAAAGTACGGGATGCCATTAGCGAATGGAATGATACGGAGAGCTCCCATACAGAACAAACTCCTCAATTCCATCAAAATCACCATGGTCATCTTAAAACAAAGTGATATTCAATCAAATCTAACAGGTCAAAAACCTGGCTGAGCTGGCTCAAAAAATTATTATTATTATTATTATTATTATTATTTTGTAATGTGTTCTTGGTTTCTGTTTTTTTTTTTTTAAACATATATTACTTTAGTTTTATTGTATGTTTTTGACAGGACAGGACAAGATAGTTTTTATGGGCAAAAAAGGCAATTTTAGACACTTAGAAGTTTCTGATGACCCATTGGTTTTGTGGTGGCTGGTATGGGGTTACCTGGGGGTTTGTGGTGTAAAGCAATACACTTTCAGAAACTCCAAAGAAGTGACAGTATGTCTCCAGAGGAAGGTGTCTGCGCAGAGAAGGAATGAGGCACAGTGAGAGTCACTGAATCATGGTGGCGTCACCTGCAGTCTGTCTGCCCCTGCAGTCTGATTGCAGAGAGAAGTGGCGGCTGGCGGCCGTGGTGGAGAGCGTTCGCTTGTCCGTGTCCTCCCAAATCCATGCTGGACTTAGGCATCAAAAACACAAGTGAATATTTCCAAGCTGAGAAACAAGAGAAGAAAAAAAAACAGTGACATCTGGACACAGCGACAGACAACTGCAAGACAGTGAATGAATGTCTGAGAACTGCGTCCATTTTAAAAGAATACCCAGTGAATCGAAACGGTACTCATCCTTCTTACTATGTATGCATCTCCCGTGACAACAGAGGGGTATGTGTACTGGAGCAAATACTGAACGTCAGGCCTGTGTTTTATTGATAATGCAAGGACCTTTATCCCAGGTAATTATAATCATGAATCACCAGAGCAAGAAAGATGCATTACAGTATACTGTTACAGAAAAGAAACCACTGAACGACGCATTAACCATTCAGCATGCTTTGAGCAGTAGAAAATTGCATTTTGTATCAAATTATTTCGCAAATTTCCAAGAGACTTTGATATCAAGTAGTGTTTATGTGCAATAATATGGTTTAATATTACGCGGCCCTGTGTTAAACCCTAAGGATGTTGGGAGCAGTCTGGGTATTTGAGAGCCGCACAAACAGAGATTTAAGCAGTTAAGACATTTCAGCGTCGTAAACTTTATATGTACTTTTTTTCATTCGGTTTCACGACGTTTTTGTCCCTCGCTCTCATACCAATTTCAGGGAGCAGGAGATGGCAGCGTGCGGTCGTGATTCCCTTTCAGAAACGTGCGCGCTGCTGCAGGCGCGAGTGGGCGTGACGTTTTCAGAGCTGTCCGGCTGCTGACTGAGCACCTACACGGCACCGCAACCCCGCTGGTAACCAATTACTGAAAATAGAAACAACAAGAAAACGGGGACAGGGTAAATAGCGTTTGTTGGGTGCAATAAGCAAGAACAGGCGCGTACGTCTCAGGCAAATCAACGCGATGTTTGCGGAAAAATTGCAGCGCTCATTATGTCGTTTTTTTGGAGACTACACAAACGCAGGGATAAGCAGCAGGGGCAGACACCGGGGCCTTCTCTGCAAAACTAAAATGCAAGCTTCAGTTTATTCTCTTTCCTCTATGTGAACAAAAAACGACAAGGAATATTTTTCTGTGTGTGGTGTGCGCATAATAGAGAGAGAGAGAGAGAGAGAGAGACGGAGGCCCACTATAATGTAATCATAAAAATAAATATAAATAGCAAACTTTGTTGTTCTGATGTTGCACATCTGTTTCAGTGGAGCAATATTACAATAAGCAAGCTGCATTAAACTGTACTATCATTTACAAAACACGAGTGGTGATTATCTTGCCATGAATCGATTCTGTCTCCACAAACAGAATATTTAGGGCATGGAAATCTCTCTGTGACAGACAAAATGCAGTTAGAAGAGGTGCATTTTGGGTCAGGGTTAGATTGATTACATTTTAACCCTATTTTGCTGGCACTCTTATCTACAGCAACTTAAACTACTTCTTTTGAATACAATCCATTTATACAGCTGGACATTTACTGAAGCAATTCAGGTAAAATAACTTGCTCAAGGGTGCAAGTTATTATGATGCTATACTGCCATCTCTCCTTATAGGTAGGGTCTGAGCTATTATTCAAAGTATTGTGGGCAACCATTTGATTTGGCTTAACAACACACTTAATGTATATAGGCGATCTGACATTATAAAATTTATTTAGGACTGACATAAAAGGCTGAAACTTTGATGCGGATTGTAACTTGTATCCATGGTGACCATCAAGTGATTCTTCCTTTTAAAAGATCTTCTTGTCTGCGAAGAAAACCTGTGGGTGATGTGTGGTCTTTAACTTGGGTAAACAATGATATTGGGGCAAACATTACTTCCCCAGGATCTTTTTTTATCTTCCCCAGTAATTTTCCACAATCTGAGTCATGGTAGAAGTTGTGTGGTATGACAACGTGATATCTTTCCTCAAAACTCAAGGTTCTGCATGGAATATAGCTTTGTATAAGCTATGTAATACTAGCCGTCTGTTGGCACTGACAAGTGGAGGAAAGTGTAGTGCATCAAGAAAAATCTGAAGCAGCACAGGATTGAGGCATCACTACAGAATTTGTACAAACACTTTCTGCTCCACATAATATGGAAATCAGAGGTAGACAGAAAAAAACGCTTGCTAACAGCATCACCCAGCTCTCATTACAACTGTGTTAAGGCACATCGGAGGCAACGGAACTAATTACACATTGGAACGGATGCGCTTTCAAGACTTTCACTTGCCCATAAGGATCACTGTTCATCTCATATAGCACAAAAGCACTTGTATCTAACGTGATGGGAAATTAATTCCTTCTGTAAACACCATCGACTGATACTGTGCAGTATAAACAGTGCGTGACCAGAGTGCTGTGGAACAACTTAAGAATTGCTATCTGGCAAGCACAAGACCAGGCACGTATAGGACCTGTAAATAGCCAGACGGTGTGCTAACAATGAGTGTGGAGGGGTGGGCAGTTGCAATAGTAGACTGGGGGGGGGGGTTTGGAGATTGTGATCATTAAGCGGGGATGGGACGAGGGGGGGGGGTTGTGACCATGGCCCCCGAACCCCAATGTCATTGCACAGGTTCGAGCGCGAGCCGTCTCACTACCAAAATCACACAAGAAAGTGCAGTTCTAGAAAAAAATATCTACGAAAGAGCAGAGCGGGCTGACTCTGTACACAAGCCCCTCCACCCTTCTCAGTGCTTTTGACGGCCGATTCGTGTCGTACGTGAGAAGGTAGTCAGGCTGACGTGAGACCGAGTTTGAACACGCTCTCACGGGAACACGAACCTTCCGCTAGCTTCCAGCACAAGTGAAAAATCACGAGCGTATTATTTTCCTAATTGCACGAGGCTTCAGCGCTTCAATGGGATGCAGCAGTCAGCTTTCTGCCAAATTTTTAAAAAAAAAGAGATGGTCCAATTTGTCACATCTCCTAACAAATCTTGACTTTCTTTACTTGTTGGCGTTACAGACAGATCGCAGTCGTAAATCATTTACTTTTTCAGTCAATTATACTGTTGAATTGTTATATTTCCATTCTTATTCAGTATAAAAATGGTTGGAAAATATTTTTTCTATACATTACCTAATACGTTAATAAGATAATAATCCAATCTAATTTGTGTGTATACCTAGTTTAATTTATGCTTATAACAGAATACAAGAGAAATGTAGAAACCCTGCAAATCATGTGATATAGACTTAATATATAGTATATTATATTATATTATATTAAAATATCAGTGAGCAGTGATCAGTGATCGGAAAGGTATTATGGGATGTTGGAATGTATGTCCAGTAAGTTCAGCATAGAATCACTAAGTCTCACACCCACGGAGTGCAAAGACAAAGACAGGATATTACTCTATTACTTCTTCCCCATAACAGAGTGATATCCAGGTAAAATTATTAGAAAAAAAATCATATTATCTGCTCCTTATTGAAATAATAGCAGCATGGTTACCATGACCAGCTCTGACTGTGACCCCAGTTTGCAGGTGGCTTTGTACCCCAGATATACTAACACACTCTCCACCCATTCTGAATCTCTTAACTAAATTTGGGAAGACGTGCTAGAAGGGCACTTCATACATGGACAGGACTGCATGGATCAAGTTTCAGTTTTGCACAGATCTGTCCCAGGTATTTGTAGCCTGAAACCTGAAATAGGCACATAATAAAATAAAATTAAAAAAATAAATAAAACACCTGAAATAGGCATATGTCCTCAGCCACGTGTAAACAATTCAGTTAGTTCCCTGTGATCCACAGTCAGTTATTTCCCACAGTCGGTGTTTGGCAGGTATGATGTGATATAACTGTAATATCTTGACTCAAAATACGAGCTTGCAGAACTACCAAGGGATGCGTAACAAAGCCTGCAATGCAATGAGTCTGCTGGGTGCAGCGCTAGCATGGTGAGAGGAGCCCAGCACTGCTCTGTTCTCAGTACACGCGTAGCCTACCAGAGACAGAGACCTGCAAGGCCACCCGCTAACTAACAGTCACAAATGGCTCTCGCTACAGCTAGGTCAGAAACATGGGGGGTCAGCACCTACTGGGGGAAATGCTAAGCCCTGCATCTAGTTTTCCAGACCCCGGTAGAGACGCAGCTGAAACGAATGGAGAAAGAGAGAGGGAAGCAGAGGGGAGAGGAGGAATAATGTGTACAGGGGAGTGTAATAAAAGCCCTCTGTCTGTTAAATGTTGAGTGAGTCAGTTCACCCTGTGCAGCACAGGGTCTGCATCCTGCACCTATAGAAACAAGCCACAGCACAGGGTCTGCACCTGCACCTATAGAGACAAGCCACAGCACAGGGTCTGTACCTGCACCTATAGAAACAAGCCACAGCACAGGGTCTGCACCTATAGAGACAAGCCACAGCACAGGGTCTGTACCCTGCACAGATAGAACAAGCCACTGCACAGGGTCTGCATCTGCACCTATAGAAACAAGCCACAGCACAGGGTCTGCACCTGCACCTATAGAGACAAGCCACAGCACAGGGTCTGCACCTGCACCTATAGAGGCAAGCCACAGCACAGGGTCTGTACCTGCACCTATAGAGACAAGCCACAGCACAGGGTCTGCACCTATAGAAACAAGCCACAGCACAGGGTCTGTACCCTGCACAGATAGAGACAAGCCACAGCACAGGGTCTGTACCCTGCACAGATAGAGACAAGCCACAGCACAGGGTCTGTACCCTGCACAGAGACACAGAACGGGCTCCAGCATCATTATAATCTTATTATCGCTGAGACCCAACTGTCATGTACCAATGCTACTGCTTTAATCTCTTTCTTTGAATTTGAATTCTTAATTTCATGCCATCCCTCCCTCCCGCCCCCTCTCTTCCCAACTCACACTCTCTCTTCCTTCCTTCCTTCCTAATCATCAAAGTCTTCTCTTTTTAAATTCTCATTCATCATTTCAGCTCCCGCTCTCTGTCTCCCTCTACCCTCCATTTTGATCCCTTGTTCCCCAAAGCTTGCTTTTCTTTCCCCCTCTCTCACTTCTGTCCTTTTCATCAAAATCTTTGCTCCTTTTTTTCATTCTCTGTTTTCTTTTAATCCCTCCTCTCTGTCTCTGCCCCCCTCCCGTCCATTTTGATCCTTCTCTCCCAAAGCCAACTCTGTTCCCATGTGCTCTCTCTCTCTCTCTCTCTCTTTCTCTTTTAAATCTTTCTTGGCTTGTATGTCCCTTTTTTGAGTGTCACTTTTTGAGTGTTAGAAACATTGGAATGAAGGTTACTGCTTATTTATTTGTTTCTGCAATTATATTTTGTGTGTGATGTTCAAATAAATTGGACATAAAAATCAAAAAATCTAATTTCGCTCTCACAATCTCTCTCTCTCTCTCTCATCAGTAGTACTGTCAGCATCCAGCTCTGTAACCCAGCTATGCAGATGGCTCCTTGCCCCAGCTACGCAGCCACGCTCAGGCACACTGGCAGCATGGCACTATGCGACTCCTGGGATTAGATCCACGACTCTGCGCTCATCGACAGAGAATTTAAACATCTGCTCGCCCAAACACCCGACAGCGTTCGAAGGCCAGCTCTCCCACGTGCTTATCTCACAGGTCTCGTTCAGCATCGGCGGCCTGTTAACCGGAGGCTGATATTAATTTCTGGACTGTGTTCTTCGCTCAGGGAGGACTCAGGGGAGGCGTTTGTGCGACCCTGCCGCTCTGCCTTCGCCCTCCCGTGAATCTCATCACGTTCACGCCCGCACGGTGAGGGTGAATGAAAAGATACCCGAGCCATCTGTCTCTATGACTCATAACCTTCATTCCTTCATTCACATCCCTCTTTTCTTCCTGCTGATTGACACCTCTCTGTACATGCCTGTGTCTCTATGTGTTCTGTCTCTTTCTTCCTCCCTCTCTTTCTCTCCTTCTCTCCTTTTCTCTCTCTCTCTCTCTCTCTCTCTCTGTATGGATAACCTTTCTATAGCCTGCAATCTCTTCATCTCATAACCTGATATGGGCCATTTTAAATCAAATAAAGCTCTGAAACAATGGCATGTTTTGGAAAATGTGTTTTTTGTAATGATGGCCATTATCTACAACTGACGCAGACTCCTACAGGCCAAAGCATACCTCTGCTTATGAAACTATTCCTCAGTGTGAATTAGCCTCCACTGAGTATATAGCATTCAGTCGGTTCTATAATTCTGTATATCACTAATATTACTGCCCAACAGCCTGGGGAGCCATTCAAGGGGGGAATAAATATACAGAAAACTGAGAAAACAAAATATTTTCTTCTAGAGTGAGAGCACTGTTACAAATATTGAAAGTTGGAAACTGGAGAAGCCATCCTCACTCCAGACTTCTCCTTTACCCTGTTTCTTCTCCATCCATCCACTGCTGGGGAACCACTCAAGAAAATTGTCTCTGAAGAACTCACTGAGGGGCGAGGAGGAGGGAGGGAGGAATGAGAGCAGAGTGAGGGGTTTTGCGGGAGAGGAAAGGAAGGCGAGCCGATCTGCGTCAAGGCCCTTTCACAGAGGCCGGCGTCCGTGTGGCGCACCCGGCAGTGAAGCCACGCCCACTCTGCCCCGCTGGCGGTGACAGGAAGCGCTGGCGACAGGTGACGGCTCCGCGTGCGCCCCAGATCTCCTCCGTCAGCCCGTTAGCCCCACGCCGCGCCGCGCCACGCCACGCTCGGCCCCGGGCCCGGCCGTTACGTGAGCGACAGCCGTGGGGCACATACACGAATCCCCACCCCCCACCCCGCCCACCCCCGTGCCAACGCTCGTTTCTCACAACGACCGCAGATTTCCGCCGCCGGCCCGAGGTCGGAGGGTGTCGCTCGCTCGCCGGGCTCGGCCTGTTTCGGTCTCTGCGGCGCAAACGTGCCGCATCCCATCTGTGCCGTTGGTTCCCGCTAGAAATGAGCCTCCGAGCCTGCCTGCCCGTCTGCTGATTGGTTGCCTGTCCAGTCTTCCCAGAGGGCTGTTCTGCAGCAGTGGGAGTGCAGTCAGGTGACCTGTAACACAGGCTGTGCACGCCATTGCCTGGGCTGCATGAAGAGAACAAGAAGTTCAACGTCCTAAGGGAGTTCATTTCAAGAGAGGATGGGCATGTTTGACCACTAGGCTGCAGAAGCATATTTCTAGAGCAAGCGTTACTTCCTGGCATACACTGTGGCACAGCGCTGGGGGAGGCCATATGTATCACTGAGTGAACAGACAAAACAAGAAAATACTTCCCACTTTTTATCAACACAAAGAAAAGATCTACAAAAGGAGGGTTTGAGAACAACAAATTCAACATTGTCAAAAAGACAGACCAGAAAAGGTCCCACAGGGTAGAAAATCCAAGCTCACACAATGGCCATGTGGTTGTGGGAAGGCTCATTGAGCTACATCTGCTATAAAGCCCAATAATTATGTAACTGGTATCAGCTGCCCTGACTGCAAATGAGCAACAGCTGCTACCATGATGCTGATGCTGTCCAAGGTCCTGCAGCTCTCCTACGTCACTGAAACAACAGAGGTGCTGAACGGACAGCGAAAAAGATGAAAGAACAGGTCTACAGTTACAATTTGCAGATCCAAATAATAAAAATATGGGGTGGGGGGGGGGGGGGGGGTGTATGCTTCAAAGTTCAAATTACAAACCAGTGGAAGTAGATCATACCTTTATAGTCTGTGCCCAAACAGAAGTTATGTGTTATTTATGATTATTATTGTTTATCCGTCTTGAAAAATAATGGAAAATGGTTCCTGCCACACAGCTGTACTATTCTGTAACAGGACAAATCGATAAACCATTGTGACAGACTTGTGGTATTTCACCATAATACCTGTCTGTGTGATTTGTGTGTGAGACCACACCTGTGCAACAAAGAGCCAAAATGGACTCCGCTCGGCCTGAGTAAAAATAACAAGGGAGGACAGCAGTTTCATTATGGATGGACACAAGTGAAATATGACAGTAATGATTATCTACCCATTCTACCCTCAAGAGTCTACTCCGCACACATATATGTTGTGTTTTTTCTCATGATTACATTAATGTGTGACATCAACCCCATATAGAATAATGTGGGCATACCCGATTCATGGAGCATGACATCATGGAATTCTTCAGCATTCGCAATGGTTGGTAAGTTGCATAGAAGCTAGCCTGGGAATTTGCCTTCATTTGCTAGTTGTGCTTGATGTGTTTTTTTTATTGGTTCTCCATGGTTACAGAGCTTGCCATTCTGAGCAAAGATAATATGTAAGCGGATGACTCATTTCTTATTGCAAACTGATAGCTCCGACCTTTGACAATTCATATGAAATACTGTAGACAGGTAGAAAATCACATTTCCTCTAATCGTTCATCCACAATAAAAATGATTATATGATAAAAAAATTGAAGCAAAACTTGATGTAACTACATCATACACAGCTAATATATACAATAAATACGAAGAGTTGGGTTAATAAGCTGGCGAAGGGAATCTGAACAGTTGCTCCAATTAGGTTCCATTCAGGCTCTTTCTGACAAACCGCTGGTCCAGGACCAGCTTACACAACTCTAAAATCTGAGTCATACAGGCAGTAAGCTACTAATGTAGGATCAGTGGTTGGGACTTTGGGGCGGGGGGGGTGGAGCAATCTATATTGTCCGATAATCACAAGTCCCCTCCCTCCTTAGCTAATCAATCAACTTCCCTGGATTTAATTTCATTCCTCGTTTTTCCCAAAGAGGAACCCCGGGTCCTCCTTAAGCCGCTCAGACGAACGGCCGTCCTCAACCGCCGCAGAAAAAATGAGGGATGAAATATTTACAGCGGCGCTCCGAAAGGTTATTTAACGCTGAAAAATTGATGTTCTGTTGGGGTCCGCCAGCAGGCCGTGGGAACGGCGCTGAGGGTTTATTGCGTGCATCAATTATTAACGTCCTTAACTACCTGCTATTGTCCTGCATCAGAGGGGCCCTGCAGAGCCCGGGCTGCCAAATCCATTCCGCTGACAAATGGGACGGACGCGGGGGGGGCGGTCGCCCAGCCAGGACGGCCTTCCTCCGCCCAGGCTCTCCCCCCCCCCCCCCCCCGACCCGGCCCCCGCGACGGAGAGCGGTGACCGTGACGACGACGACGACGACGACGACGACGAGGAGCGAGGACTTATGGGTGAGCGCGGGCGAGCTCGGGGTCTCTGATGGTCGCAGAAAAAAATGAAATGAATAAAAGCAGACGCGCGCCCTCTGTCACGGCTTCAGCGCCGGAGCGCGGGGAGCGGAAGGCGGGAGATTTCCGCAGCGCGGGAAAAACGCTGCAGACGCTAATGGCAGACGTGAATTATGAGAGTGGGAGCGCTGGCATAAGGAGGGGGCGGGGCTAGTTCACACCCATTTAAACCCTGATGAAGTGGGAGGACTAGAGCACCAGGTTAATGGGGTCGGACTTCCTCCACAGTTGTGGAATGTCCTTCCACATGGGAATAAAAGGCATCCTCTATCAATTACTGCCATTTTGGCTATAATGAGCTCGACAAGCACACCTTCCATTGAGCTTCTGAATAAGTGACTGTAAATTTAATACATCTTTAAAAAAAAAAAAAAAAAAGTAGGAATTTTGCAGAGGAAAAATGCAGGCATACTAATGGACCCGTGAACTAACCAGCCTCTTTAAATAGAGTGAAAGATCAAGTAATGACGCACAGCATCCGCAAATGTGCCTGCTTTATTCATTTATTTATTCATTTACCTTCCAAAATGAATTTAAAAATTAACCTTTGTCCCATAGTCAGAAGGTGCTAATGTGTGTTTTGCCGTTTGCTTTCAGTGATTTTGGACAGGTAAAATCAAGCAAGCTTCATTTGAAAAAACTGAATTTTCTGGGGAAAAAAAAGGACAAATGCTCGTCCCTCACGTCACAGTCGGGGGGAGTTACGTAACCGGAAAGCTCCAGTACACAAGCGTACGCTCCCTGTGTGTAATCACAGGACCGGCACACTCCCCTGAAGCTCTCTGTAATCTGCTCCTTTTCAGTGGGGTGGGGTGGGGTGGGGTGAGGGGGAGGGGGTCAGTTCCTATGCAGATGGCGTCCTCACCCTCTCACCGGCGTGCGGTTCTCCGGGCCCGGCGGGAGAGGAGGGAGATCACAAGGCGGCCAGCCGCCAAGCCGCATTAACAAAATGGCGGAGTCCGGATCCCGCCGCGTCGAGGTGGTCTCCCCCCGGAGGAGTCCGTTTCAGCCAGATAAACGGAATTACGCAACGACCCCACCCGGGATTAGCTCGCACTTCATCAACAGCCGCTACGCTGTCACGCACCTAAGGGGGCCACCATTGGCCACGGCTATGTGAGGGGGTCACGTGAACGAAGCGGACCAATCAGAGCCAAAGAAACAGACCAGCACTGGATCGTCAAAAAGGGGGAATGCTGGGTTAAGGCTGGGTGAGCGTTGGGTTAAGGCTGGGTGAGGGTTGGGTTAAGGCTGGGTTAGGGTTAGGTTAAGGGTGCTCAGGTGAGCTAGTATTCATCACGCATCGGAGCTCAGCTAGACTGGTACTTTCTGATAAACCGTTCCCCGAAAAACAGAAGAAGCTGCTGGTCTTGGGAGACCGCGCTTTTTTCAAATGAAATACGTTTTACATTTTAAAACGTTGTTTGTCAAAACTCATGCCCCGTCAAACTTGTGCACACTTCATGCTGTCACTTGTCACATTTCAATCAATATGCATCTTCCATATCCCTGAGACCAAATCCCTGTCAGAATGTGACATGTGGAAATTAAGCTCTTAATCTATTCTGGACTAAAAATAATATGTGAAACTAAATCCTTGGACATGAAGCTGATGGATGATTCCTGATGGATGATGGATACGGTCCTGTCCTAATCACATGTATATGTACATACAGTGCAGTCCGTATGTATTTGGACAGTGCCACAATGTTTGTAATTTTGCTCTGTACTCGACCGCATTGAATTTGAAATGAAACCATGAATATGTGGTTAAAATGCACACTGTCAGTTTAAAATGGAAGGTAATTGCATACATATGGAGAGATCCGTGTAGGAATGACAGTCCTTTTATACATAGTTCGGCTAATTTAAATTCTAATGTAGGGGAAAGCTTTCAGGGGCCCTTTCACTGGATCAGGCACAAGAGAGAACAGCAATATTAATGTGTGTGTGTGTGTGTGTGTGTGTGTGTGTGTTTTTCAAAAATGAACCATCCTCATTTCCCTCTGTCCCAGGCCACAATGGCAACTTCTACATCTACCCGCCCCCCTACCCCGTGTGGTCTGCAATCACAACTACAGCACCGTACACCCCCCTCTCCAGGTCCTCAATGATAACTACTGCACCAACACCCACCTACCCCTCCAGCTGGTCCGCAATTCCAAATACTCCAAGCTACAACACCCCTCCCCCCCCCCCCCTCAGTGACACAACTACTTCATCTACAACCCATCCCCCACAGCTGGCCCACAATGACAACTAAGGCCCCCCCCCCCCCACCCCCCCGTTCGCAATTACACATACTCCACACGCCCACGCCTGGAACTGAATGTTTACTCCGTGGGTCCTCAGCTCTCTCTGACTCACCCGGTCCCCTCACACCAGCGGGAGGGCCTGCTCCTCACGGTCACGCTCGCTCCGCGCGGTGCGTTTGGTCCCGGCCAGACAGACGAACCCACAAAAAAAACAAAAACAAAGAGGCTTTCGGTTATAACAGGAACGAGCGTGCAGTCATTTCATAATTAACTTTCCTTTCCACAGCGCCCCCAGGCTCAGCTCTCACGCTCCGCGGTCCCGGCTGACGAAACTGCAGCAGCCGATCGGCCAGCCAGTAAAACACTGGGGTGGAAAAAAGTTGTTTTTTTAATCCCCTAAAAGGGCGTTCGGCGCTTTCTTCGAGGCTTCTCGGCACAAATAGAGGAACTTGCCTGGCGGGATGAAAGGAGACGGCCTCATAATTGTTTAATTGAAAACCTCGCTTAAGGACTCGCTGGCTGGTCTGGATTTACTGAGCGACTGAAAAAGGGACAGAAAAATCCCGCCACGCTGTCACAGTGCAACCAGTAGCTTTTCTGTGCAACAAATCAGCCAACACAAGAAGTAAATGCGCCTGACTTTAATTCATCCACATAGCACATGAGTCCTAGATGTTGTGTTTTTTTTTTTTTTTTTTTTTGTCTGAGCACAAATTTATCATTGTTCTTTCATGCTATGTATATTTATGGACGAATGCTTCAATTATTTAAGCTACCTACAAGGGAGGCTGAAACAGCAATTATGGGCAAATAGCAAATGAACAGCCCCCCGATGTAGATAAAGGTTCAGCAGCAATATAGCCATCATGGCATGGTATGTAATCATGATGGCATGATTGTGGTGTTGCAGGATAAGCAAATGCTTTTCACGTTCTTGGAGAAGATATAAATCATCTGGGACAGGCAGAAGATTTCATATTAGGCGAAAAATGAACCCAAAGATATTCCTTCCTTCGTTCCTGCCTATCAGTTGCAACTTCCAAAATTGACAGGACAGAATAAAAAAAGATATGAACTCAAGGGTAGCACAACTAAATTCTCTCTTAATGTATCGAGAAAGTTTATTCGATTTCAAGTCTTTATTTTCGGGGTTTGATTTATATTCCCATCAGGATAAATTTGTTACGATGGCATTGTAATATGACCGCTGGTTTTCGTCTCGAGAAAGAGACAGCAAAAAAAGAAGCCAGTGGCTATTTTCCACCCTAGAGTTGCCAGTGAAAGAGAATTTTCAAAATTAAGACTCTATCAGTGAATATACAGTACCCAGGGATTTCTTGGTGGCAAAAGAGCTGTCATGGGGTTTGCATGGCAGTAGATTCAATATGCAGGAAGAGGCGTGGCCAAGGACAAAACTCCTATTTCCACTGCATTGTTTTTGGGCGTTTGCTTCTTCACAGTTATTGTATTCATAAGATGCATTGGATTGCAATGCTTTGGCTTCACCACGGCTCCCTATTGCTTGTAGGTAATGAGCAATTGTCCACATCCTGGGCTAAGCACTGAGACCTGTCCAGAAATTGGTCAGAAAATAAATTACGAACACCACAATTCTAGTTCTATTGTGTCTGGCTTCCTCACCTAAACACCAGCTCACAGATTTCCCCAGATTTAGTCACATGGCCTGTCGCCACAGCTCAGTCCTTTACATGAGAGCCTAGATCCCATCATCACAACAGAAAAACGACTGAAGTTTCACGTCCAAAACAACTGGAACCACATTTAAATTAAGTGCTTTACGCAGTGTTCAATGACACTCATAATACAACATGAACGCACGGCTAAAATAAATTTTAAAAATGCCAGAGTATATGAAAAGCCATGTGCTGAAACTACATAAAAATTTGATGAACGTCATTCATATTTAAACAACATGAATATTACATAGTCTTATGGAAGATCAAATGTTCTGTTAGCATGGGAAGCATAAGGGCATTGACATTAAGTATGCAATGTGTATTTTTCAACATATGCAATCTTCTGAATCACGAGGAGATTTTTATTTGACATACTGAAAATGGTCTTTGCAGGTATGTTGTTAACTATTTATAACAATGACACAGTACCATTAGTACAAAGTAGTGCATCGTAGTTATAATATTCCAAGATATTCTTCTCAGTTATTATTTATGATCCCAGTCCCTTCGCTGTCATTATTAAAAGTGGTGCTAAAATGTGTTATACCACATAGCACTGCACCACAGGCCAAGCACATTATATGAGGAGTACATTATCTCAGAATCATCTCTCTGTTTGCAGTCTTCATGACCGTGAACACCAACCCCCCATACCTGAATCTGTGCACTGATTGGCTGGGGTTAGGATCAGCAGCGAATGAGTGAGCAGTGTATCAGAAAGTGATTTTAAATCTTTCTGTGATAGCTTTTAATTAATTTGGTCCTGCATTTATTTAATTATAATCCATTTTAATTACTGCATTCTAGGCTTCAGCCTTTTAATTTTACTAGGTTTTTGTGTTTTCTTGGAATTCTCTTGCATCATTTGTATTCTTGCAGGCATTTTGGCCTACAGATTACTATTATGAAAGGTGCTACATTCATGAAGTATATTATGTCGTTTGACAACCACGTAATAATACCATATAATATATTCACAAAGTATATTATTATTATTGTTTCAGTAATATATCCCTGCTTTTGAGCATTGGTGAGGATTAAGTCAACATTTTTTAAATTAATTTAGCAACAACAAATTGGTAGCCAAGATTATTTTTTTCTTCCCTCGCAAACACATGGTTGCAATCCATTTCAGATGCATGTATTTACAAGCACTCCATGTATAGAACCTGTTGTGAAGTTGCAAAGCCTTCACCAATAAACATTGTACAAGCAAGTGAAATAACATGTTGCATCATGTCTAAAATAAGACCTGCAACTGTTATCTGGTTATAATATTTATACATTCACATGACAATGACTATGATGCACTAGGCTGCACTTATTTAGGTATTCTGAATGCTACACCAGTCCCACTCAGCTGAAGTGGTACTACTGTCTCCACAGGCAAACCAGCAGACTGTGTGAGCTTGAATCACTTTCATAGTTTAGCTGTCTGGGTGTTTGGGAGAGCGCACGTTCTGATACTGGTGCAGCATTAACCAGACTAGACAGTAAATATGAGGCATTTCTCCTTTAAAGGCTCAGTCAGGCCCACCCATTTTCATTCCTTCAAAATGTTCCCACTCACATTCAATCTTTTGCCACAAACAACCGTAGTTATATGGTCGGCAGCGACCACAAAAACAGTGGTTTTGGTTAAACAACTTAGACTCGTAGCCCTTTCCAAAGGAAAGAGTAGAACAAGGTCATATCAAGAAAATAAGGCAACTTGTTGCTGGAAACGAAGTGCATACATTTTCAACTAGTGACTGTGAACGTAGGCAGTCTTTTAAAAAGGATGATTAAAAAAAATCAAAAAGTACAAAAAACACTGAATGTGTCTTTGGGCTACATGCTCCAGAGGCCCGAATAACCCGCATTAATGAACAATGAGAGAGAACAAGGATAGAGAAGTGTTCATGAATTGTTAACATGGAGCTACACAACTTCTCTCTACTGTCCTCTCCTCTCTGAAACTCTCCAGCCCCTGTAAAAGTGAAACTCAAGAAGTACTTGAGAGACCGAGGTGTGGCAGCAGGGAAATGTTTTCCCCGAGCGACAGCTGGCAGAAGGAATCCTGGGATCTGACAGCTCAACGTTCCCCGGTGCGACGGCTTCCGTGGAGCGAGGCCCAGGGAGTTCTGCGTCTCCGTGGCAATGTAAACCCCCCCCCCCCCCCCCCCCCCCTCCGACGCCGAGTCCAGATAAGGGCATTATCTCCTCGCGTGCCGCGGGGGTCTGTAAATCACACTCCGCGTCGGCCATGTTGGGCCACTGCGGGCGATCGATCAGAGCTCCAGAGGTAGAGCGCGACATCGATCACTAGCGAACGGGAACGCGGGCGTAAGCGTTAGCGCCTCTGCCTCTTGCATAAGGGCGTGCCTCGGTGAATTCCCAGTACAGATCCCACCACCGCCATTGAGTCCCTGTAACGAGCACAGACTCGTGGTGACCCGCGAACAACACGTATACCCAGCAGGCTCAGCAAACAAGATTGGCATACAGCCAATCAAAGAGGCCATTGCACAAACTACAGCTCATACCTGCCAATGAAAAGAGGTCTGTTTTCAATTAATAAAGTGAGAAGAGAATATTCAAAATTCATCAAAAATAAATAAATAACTGACCTGTTGAAAGAAACGGGTTGTTCTCCTGTCTGCTTGGGTTCCTTCCACAGTTGCAGTGCTCGTCATATCCATAAATCCAGAGCCCCCAAACCCCCCCAAGCCCCCCAAGCCCCCCCCAAGCCCCCCCTCCAGGCCCCCCCAGGGCCGCCCCAGGCCCCCCGCTGGCGGACTCTGGCTGAACAAAGGGGATGACGGCAACGGCCTGGCTATTTATTGCTGCAGCTCATTACACGCAAGCCAGGCTCCACCATAGCAGCGTGCGATTTACAACCCTGAGAATATTAATAATCAATGTTCCATTTCACCTTCGCATTCGCCAGGGCACGCGATTGATGCCTCGTACAAGCTTTTAATTGACCGGCTCTGCCAGTGACTCGATCGTTTGCCCTGCGTGCCACGGAGAAAACGTTGTGTGTTAAATCAACTCTGATAGAGTACATTTCATCCCAATTGCGCTCTATACAAACTCTGCTCGAGTTAAATTAACTCTGTCGGTATTGATTTAACACTTAATGTGTTATTCCTCTGTGCGAGAGAAATGTATTTTACAACAATACATTTGGCCTCTTTTTTTTTTTTTTTTTGTTGTGAGGGAAAATCTGCCTCCACGCTCCGCCTCCAAAGCCCCTTGTACAGGAACATGTGCTATTCTTGTACACGTTCTAGAAGAATAGCACACACTGTTCCTGTTAATATCGTCTGTTATGGAGGTTATGGCAAATCGGCACACTGCTTAGGTCTGTGAATTTCTCTTCTTGCTTCAGTAGCGTGAGATGGTGCTGAGATGAAAGATTTTAGGGGTCACCTTTGCTCCTGGTTGGTCTGGTTTCTCCCGCTCCGTGACTCGGCAGCTCCATGCCAGGCAGCTTAAAGGGTTACCCCCTGCACCCACGAAATCCGCCTCTCCGCCTCTCCGGCTATTGAGACGGATCCTGAGGAGGGCTCAGATCTCGTTAGAGGACAGGTTCGCTCTCCTGGCAGAAGTAATTGACTTACCTGCCGGTCCAGAGAGAGAGAGCAGTAATGGAGACAACGCCAGCCATGGATACTCAACCCAGCCTCTGGCTACTCAACCCGGCCCGCTTGCATTCAGCGGAGCCAATAGGAAATGTAAAAGCACCAAGCGGATGGCCGTGCGTAACACTGCTGGCAAAACAAGACTACGCATTAAAAGCCTGAGCCTGAGAGGAAAGTGGCTATACAGAGAAAGAGCAGGCACAGGGGGGCTTAACGATGGAAACGAGGGAGGAATGGAGAAGTACACAAAAAAAAGAATAGAGAGTGAATGAACAGTAAAACGGGGAAAGAAAGTGAAGCGCAGAGGGCGATTTAGAAAAGAACATGAGACGATAAAAACCCGAAGAACACAGAAATAAAAAGAAGAGAGCGGATCAGAGGAATTCCTGAGGGATGCATTTTCTTAGACTCTGCGTGAGTTCTCTGTGGCAGAAGAGCTCTGTAGAACATCCTTATAACCAATGTGTTGGTCAGCTCTGAAATCCATGTCACATGATCACACGATTTATTTTGAGATGCAGATGCCCATGTTCATGGCAGCTTGCACACTCATATGTTATTCATGAAACTGTGATTTCTCATAAGAGCAAGGCAGGCAAAGTTCCTAGCCCAGGGGCACTCTCACAGAGAGAATCCTGGACTTCCAGAGACGCAGACGTCAGGGTCTGGATGGGACTGCTTCAGCTGCCAAACCACCGGCCCAAATTTAGAAGTGTCTCAAGCTTGGTTGTCTTTGATGAATTCAAGTGTTTATTTCTTATTTCTGTTCACAGCCGCTCCAGAGTCGCTAACACAGCCCCGCTCACCCCAGAGCTGCTAACACAACGCCGCTAACACAGAACCGCTAACACAGCGCTGCTAACACAGAGACGATAACACAGAACCGCTAACACAGCGCTGCTAACACAGAGACGATAACACAGAACCGCTAACACAGAGCTGCTAACACAGAGACGATAACACAGCACCGCTAACACAGAGCCGCTCACCCCAGAGACGATAACACAGTGCCTCTCGCCAAGGAGCATGACCTCTTATGATTCCAGTCCGCAGCGATGGAGTCATACGGGAATCTTCTGATGGAAAGCAGGATGATGGATTCATACACACATTGCTTTTACCTGCGTTCAGTCAGTGGAAAGTGAGATATGAGAGAAAAGAGGGGAGGGGAGCTGAGAGAGAAACAGTGCAGATGGGGCATCCCTGCTACATCTGTTTAAGGAAGATGAACTGGGGATGAGACAGGAAATGAAATGACTGTGAGGGAGAAGGATGGTTTAGCGTGGTGTCGGCAAGTGTGTCGGCAACGGCGTGGAAATTCAAGATTCAACATTCAATGTCTACCCCCGCGCCCCCTCCGCTGAGGAGAAGCAGGCAATGAGGTAACTGGTTGCCATGGCTTGCTGATCCCCTCCACACCCCGAACAACACCCCCGCCCCCATTCTCACAAAACAGTGGTGTTCTGTTTGCACTGCACCAATGCAAATAAATTACCTTCGTGAATAGAGAGAGAATGAGAGAGAGAGAGAGACAGCTG
Organism: Anguilla anguilla; assembly: GCF_013347855.1. Lineage (NCBI taxonomy): Eukaryota > Metazoa > Chordata > Actinopteri > Anguilliformes > Anguillidae > Anguilla > Anguilla anguilla. Next base: position 21,233,345 of record NC_049217.1, read on the forward strand.
CAAAAATGACAACAAATGAGAAAACGTATCACTTCAATGAACAAGAGGCAATGGGGGAAAAACAATTAAGGGACTGATCTCCTGTCCGTACCTGGTGCGTCGCGACGCCCACTGGCAGCCGCACGCCTGCACATTTACAATTCATAAATTCCCTTTGTCATACGCTGTTAATTAAATCCAAGTCAGCAAAGCCCCGTTTAAGTGCAAATGAAGGCTGCAGAGGTGTTAACTATAAAGACCAATTAGGCTTACGTTCGGCACTGCACCGCAAACGCTGCTGTGATTTATTCTGTTCCCAGTGGTATAGAACAACATCATCGGATTTCCCTATGCGCTTTCTGTGTGCGCGTGTGTGCGTGCGTGTGTGTATGTAAGCGTGTGTGTGCGTGTGCAAAACCCAGACCCACATTAAATATTTAACCATGACTGCATCAACAGCAACACGTATGAATAAAAAATGTTGTTCAAACCTACTGAGAGAAGTGAGCAGATGTATTTATGGTAATGCGGCGCATTATGTAGATTGCACCGCGCCCTGGCTGTGGTTGAGAACTACGGTCATTACCTACTGGAGCCATGTTTAATTCAGCAACACTGAGGTTATATACACTGCACTCCCCATTGATGTGTCCTGTTCATTACTGTGCTTTGACATGGGTGATAAAGTAAAATAATAATGGGCCTACAGAAACACTGCAGCAGATCAGCGGTATAGCCCCAGATAATTACTTCGGTATGGAAATCGGTTAGATAGGCAAATCTGTGCAGGAGGGCTACAAACCAGCAGGTAAAACTCTCCGTTCATTAAAGGTACAGAGGGCTAATTATACAAACAAAAGCCTGGTTCACTGCTAAATTTTGATACCGATTTTAAAAAAATATTTAAATTTACTTAGTGATTTTAAATTAACTTAATTTTTAAGTATTGTGTTGGTTTCACAATAATTGTTTACTTATTCTCCTGTCGATTCTTCACCACAGAGCAAGGGTACCCAATCCTGGTCCTAGAGCAATGGAGTCTGCCTATTTTTACTGTTACTCAGCATTGATTTGATTCATTAAAGCAGTTTATTGCACAGCTGCATCACCTGGTTTCTTGGGTCTAAATTACAGCTAATTATAAGCGATAAATAAACCCAGTACGCTGCAGCTGCATAAAAGATACAGAATACTTGTTGCTTTTTAAGGAAAAAAAAAATTATGACTAGAATTATTTTTCCACCTGGATGATATTTGGAGTTGACAGCTGCGTGATTCATCAAAGTTTCTCTGACTATTTCAACCCATCCATATTTAAACCATCTGCTGGGAGTTCTCCAGACTTCAAAAGGCATCAGTGTCATTAACCCCCATAATGTTACACGCAACGATAACCACACAATGGCGTTCGTCTTGCGAAATATTTTGAATTACGAGGAAGGGACGAAAGGTCAGGTCTTACTGAAAATGTATATTTTTGGTTCAGAGAATCATCGCAGAATTGTCATGACTTTTCAACCGTACTGATTTTGCATTTGTGGCAAAAGAAAAAGGCAATACTGTGGAATGGTCAATTCTACACTGTGCATTCGAGAGGAGCAGCTAACAGTACAGCTTAACATTTGGGCATCGAGATTCATTTAAAAGTGTAACTAGAACTCTGCCCACTTCAAAAAAAAAAACTTCAGTTGACAACGGAGGCAGTTAACTAACCTATCTTACCAGTCTGATCAGGACAGGCCATGGACAGCCCAAAAGATAGCGAGTGAGTTCAGGGTTGAACTGCAGGGGGTGGACCTTAAACAGATGCTCCACTTGCGGTGCTCCACTTACGCGAGGCCGTGGCGGTAGTGTTTCTGAGAGTCTCCACATCTCCGGGTGGTACTGAGGTAGGTTTCGAGTGGGCCCATTCAATCAGTCGCCGGCTGTTTGTTTGACTGGGAGACGGGAGGAGAAACTCGATCATCTCTGACAGGCTTTTAAATAACTCTCAGCAGACTTTACCACCAGCCTTACAGTACCTTACAGTAGATCTACTACTCAACCCACTCCTCCCCCCCATCCCCCGCGACCTGCACGCACGCACAGTCACGCACACACATTCATACACATACACACATACATACAGCACACACAAATATAGCGCACACACACACAATTAATTAACTAGACTATGCTCATTCTTAAACATGCATGCACAGTGTACACAGCCGTTAATTCATGTCTTCTTATATTTACCATTGTCCAAGCAGATTTACAGGGCTGCTCAATTAAACCAGGATTCTGTTAACGGTAGTAATTAAAGTGTACTGAGAAAAATTCAATATTTATATATATAAATTTTTTGTAAATTCTCAGACAAAATACGGACATTGCTAACACATTCATGCAATGCACCGCAGAAAAACATCTTAATCCACAGTGTAAGAAAAAGACTCTGTTTTTCTTTTTTAATTAAAAATTTATTGCAAATATAGAAATAGATCTTTTCATACAGAAATGGAGAAGAGAAAGGTTGTTAAATGTCATTATCAGAAGAAAATGAGAGAACAAGCAAACAAATTTGGTGAGTTTATTTTCTTCTTACAACAGATGAGTCTTTTCTTAGATATTCACAACTGAGAGAACAGAATGAGGTGAAAACAGAAAGCCAGCATTAGACTGAGCCGAAGATTAATAATAATTTTCAAAAATCTCTTTCGTACCATTGACACCGTTTTACTGGTCTGTCTAATAACGCATCATTTGACTTTTTATTTTTACTTCAGAGTTTGGGATACACAGTATGACAAAAACCTTTCTATTTGTGACAAAAGTACCACTACTTTTAACGACAAAGATGAAAACAAATATAGCAACGTAGCCTCTAAAAAAAAGCACGAGGAATCTAAAAAAAAAGAAAAAAGTCTGTAATGCAATTTTTGTTCTGCATATTCTCATAATCTATTTGAATGAGACAGAGCAGTAACTCCAATACTGCCTCCTGATTGGCCCCCACACAGAAAGAGAACCCTGGCAACCTCATTGTGCCCGCAGGAGTCTGAATCTGCCTGGATCCTATTGAACTTACAGTTTACCTATTAGAGGACTGATTTCCCTGGGACCCTGGACCCACATTTGCGATCGATCGCAGGTAGCTTATTTGCTCAGTGATGTGAGAACAGACAACTGCAGTCCCTCTGTGGGGTGCTAATGTAGGTTGAGAAGGTTATCAACCACCATTCCCCAAACTCCAACACCCATTCTAATTTGCGAGCACTGGGCTTATTCACTATCTGATTTTTTTTTGATACTCAGAAACAAATCATCCGACTTTTTTATTTATTTTTACTGTAGTCCAGAGCCTGTCTACCTTTCGGAAAAAACAGCCTGGATCGAGTCTTCTATGAAACACAACGGTGCATTCCAGAACTCTGAAATCAATATAGGGGACTAGTCAGTGTTAATGCAGGTCCTCTGATATCAAGCTACTGCTGTGAGTAAAGAGAAGATACCCTGAACTCAAGCTCTACCATGCAGCAGGTAAAATGTGAGCATTACATAATCAGAGCATTAAATGTGCAGCCTTGACAATTTGTCTTGTGAAATAAACAAAAAAACTATCCTTTGAATCCTTTATAAAATTGATGGACATGACGATAAAAAAATCATACAATTATAATATAACATTTAGCAAATACATGATTATCCATTAGAGTGAATTGGCGAACGCAAAATTATTTCTGAAGTTGCACGTTTATGACCAGTTTTGAAATGTTGGAAGCAATTTTTTTTTTTTTTTTTTAAAGGGCCAAAGATATTTCTTCAGTTTATGTCAACATCTCCTGATGCAGAAAACATTTTTCCATTTCCAAACATTGCATTATTTAAGATACACTTGCAGGTAAACCCAAAGACCCATTTCCTAATGTAATATCTATTATGCTGTATTTAGCAAGGTACAACGGCCGCTAAATGGCATTGTTGTGTTACTGTAGATGCGGAACAACGTCACGTGTAAACAGATGACTCATCGCTTTGAGCTTTTCCGTCACAAGCAGCTCATTCCATTTTCTCTCATTCTACAGATGCTCATCTTTTATGATGATGCAGCTGTAGTGACAACACAGTAATGCAGTCGTTATAATGACAAATAACAAGATATGGTTTCAAAGCAACTGGTACCATAAAAGCAATAGATAAAAATGTACCCTAAACCTAAATCATTTAAAAAAGAGAGAAATAGAAAGAACCAGTAAAGACCTGATGGGTATTTTCAGTTCCTACTGTTTTGTTGTTGATGTACATCCACTCAAAATACACAATATATTTCTTCTCTTGAAAAATACAGGAAGCCATGCAAATATACCATTTCTTTTAAATGTCACTTTTTAAACTTTCTCTGTTTAAAGCCTTTCTTTCATATAGTTCATCGCATATCAACACCCCTATCAAAAACCTTTTTACCCCTCCCAAAAGCAAAAAAACAAAACAAACAAAAAACATACATATCAAGCTCAGTATAAAAGTCATGTTTCTTTTTTTTTTTAAGTTTACAAAATTCACAGATATTTCACATTTGTTAATTTTTTTCCAATAAGAAATCAAACATTTAAAATATGCTAGGGAAAAAAAATCTACATTTCTTTTTTTTTTCTTTTTTTTTGAAGTAACAACCATATACCTGTATCATATTTTAGGACATGTACCATTCTCAGTGCTCCCCTGCAATGCTTCAACTATGGTATATACACCAGCTCTGTGGTTCATCGATATGGCCTGGCTCATGACTGAGTACAACCGTGCAAGGCACACAGACAGCAGATGCGCAGCTACGTAAGCTTGCGACGTCACCACAACGTCGCAGAAACGTGGAGAGAAAATTGTGGCAGCTGAGTGGGAATATCACAATATGGTGGGGGGGGGGGGGGGGCATAGGGGGGGCAGTAGCGTACTCCCGGTCACTTAAGCGTGCGTGCGGCATGCGGTCCTCCGCTCCTCTACCTGACGCACCGCTGTGGGGGGGGGGGGGGGGGGGTGGTTACGTAAAAAGATCGTGCCGAAGACAGAAAAGAACAAAGCAGTTGCTGAAGGGGGGGAAGCTCACAAGCACACCCACGTCCACTTCAGTTCTATTTTAAAACATGGGGTTCGCCGGGGGCCGTCCCGTACGTTTCGAACGCCCTCGGGAGCGCAAGTGCCCCTGCGACACGTCTCCGGCAGCCTGAACCGATGCGTCACCACGACTGCGCTACTCGTATCGGCTACGAGCGCCTGTGCCCCTCTGCGAACGCACCCTTCGAAACGATTAGTCACGCTGACGCTGCATCGGCGCGTCTCCGTGGGTCTGTGCGGTACGTGTGCGGTACGGGTGCGGTACGTGTGCGGCGGCGAGAGCGGCTGTCGCTGCAGCGTTCGAATGCGCCTGCTAAACCTGCGGCGGCTACCGGGACATTTCGAAAAGCCTCGTTAATGCAAACACCCTGGCAGAGGGGACTCGAGAAGTCACTCAACTTTGTCAGGGTGTCGGATGACATGCAGGGCAGGTGCTGTCCCTCTCAGCTCTGGTGATTCACAGCTCATCAGCAAAGAAGCCCACACATACACACAGTGGCCACTTTATTAGGGATAACCTGCTCAGTAACGCGAATAGCCTGGCTCCTTCAAACAGTGAATCATGCAGCTGCGACTCAATATATACTGTAAAGCATGCAGACATGGTGAAGAGGATTAGTTGTTGTTCGACCAAACATTAGAATGGGCAAGACACATGTTCCAACATGGCTTTGACCATGGTATGATTGTTGGTGCCAGATGTGGTGGTTTCAGCATCTTAGAAGCAACTGCCCTCCTGGGATTTTCATGCACAACAGTCTCACAGAGAATGGTTTGACAAACAAAAAATATCCAGTGAATGGCAGTTCTATGGGGGAAAAAACACCTTTTTAGAAAGAGAGGTCGGGGAGAATGGACAAAATCATTCACAATAACAGAAAGGTCACAAACGCTCAAATAACATCTGTCTGCAACAGTGGTGTGCAGAATGGCATTTTCAAGACTATGCCCTGTTCCACGACTGTCAGCATGTGATCACCAAAGCAGGACAACTAAAGATGGGAAAACCATCGCCTGGTCTGATGATTTCTGTTGTGACATGCAGATGGTTGGGCGGGAATTTGGCATAAATGGAACGAATCCTTGGATCCAACCTGCATTGAGCCAATGGTGCAGGCTGGTAGTGATGGCATAATGGTGTGGGGAATGTTTTCTTGGCACACATTAGGCCCCTTAATACCAACTGAGCATCATGTGAGCGCCACAGCACGCACACTGTATGCACTGTTGCTGACCATGTGCATCCCATTATGGCCACGTTTCACCCTTTTTAAAATGGATAATTTCAGCAGGATAACGCATCCCAAACCACGCATCATCTCAAGCTGGATCCACAAACATGTGACTTCAGTTTACTCCCATGGCCTACACGGTCCCCAGAACTCAATGTTATAGAGCAAGGTTGGGATGAGGTGGAAAGAGAGATTTGCAATACGAATGTGTGGCATAAAAACCTGCAGGAACTGCATGATGTTAACTATTCAAAATGGACCAGAATCTGTAAGGAATGTTTCCAGCACCTTTTTGAATACATGATGCAAAGAATTCAGGCTGTTCTGAAATGAGCCATACCCGGTACTAGATCGATGTACTTAATAAAGTGGCCACTGCATGAATATAATCAGTGTTATATTTATCCCGATGACTTCATGTTCCCTGAAACGTATTCGGATTCTGGCTGGCAAAATAATCCAAAACTAAACCTGACATAGCCTACCTGGACGGTTGTGATTTTTATAATGTCCTTTTAGTCACTCTGAATCATTAAAACGCATAAGAGATCTATGCCATATTGGTCATTTAATGCAGTTCAATGGTCATTAGGGTAGCTTGGTTCTTGCTTGTGTAACTTACTGTTCTTCTTTGTATAAACTTAAGCTGATTGTTCAATAGGGTTGTTGTCAAGCTGCCAATTGAATCTGTACTTCTCGTGTCTCTTAGGACTATACGAGTCCCCCCTAGGTACTTACTGCATTTTGATCCCTGATCTTTGCATTGTACATTACTCTGGATAAGAGTGTCCACAGCCAGGTTAAAAAGTTAATATTATTCTATCCCATCTTCCAATCCATCACCTGTCAGCCAGAGAGCTGTTGCTGAACAGCAACAGGACATCTGAGGAGAATATTGACAGTAAGGATGGTCTAAACTGAACAAGGACAAAATAAAAACCACTACTGAGAGAGATTCGGAGGTAATGTTTCTCTGCATTTTGTTCAACCTTGCAATCGTCATTATTAAAACATTATGTGCTTTGAAATTATACACGTGCATAAACCAATCCATCTTTAAAAAAAATATTTGGCTTCAACGCAGGGAAGCACATATCCAATTCCCACCCTAATTTTAAATGCCCAGACACCCGCAACCACAGCCACATTCATGCAAGAATGCCGCTGCCGAATTGGGAGAGTTAAGACATCCGCAGTTCTCTTCTGAAACACGTGGAGTTATCAGCTTTTCCCCCCCACATCGCACACTACAGCTTGGCTTGCATAGAGTGCAGTTGTAGGAAGACCTTTCGTATGCGGCTTTAGCATGCCGTCTGCAGGTGCCCAGTAGAACAGCACGGGTTGCTAGCCAGCAATGAAACGCGGACCCCAAACTGACTGAACCCGCCTATCATGTGGGTCATGCCATCGGCAATTACACATGTTCAGTGTCAGGCTAAAGCTGTTAAGAATCGTTAACAAACCTGCTCATAACTGTTAAATCTCATCATAATAAAACGGCACATAATTGGCACATAATTGGTAATATCCATGTCAAAGTAAAGCATTTCACTTCGTTTCGATATGGCAATGGTCGCATGGCGATATTGTGTACAAACAATGGCGGCATTATGGTCACATGACCACTACTTCATCTCTCACGCTCTCATTTCTCATCTCTCTCTGAAATCTGAGCAACTTGTTTCTTTACATGAAGATCTCTGGCTGCTTACTTATGTAAGAGAGAACTGGTAGAAATTCATGTTTTATCAATAACTGCAATGACAATTGCTTCAGTCAAGAAAGGACAGCAAAAACGGTTAGGGAAGTGGACTAACCCACAAGTTGAGGATTCAATTCCCAGAAAGGGAACTGCTGCCATACCATTGACCAAGAAGTCATACCATACCATGACCATACCATTGACTGGGCGGCAGTGTAGTATAATGGGTAAGGAACTGGTCTTGTAACCTGTAATGCAAGGTACTTATAACCTGACTCACTTCAATATGTATGTGTAAAGGAATAGAGTATTTAATGAATAATGTATTAAAATGGAAGCTCTGGATAGCAGCAAAGTCACTGTGAATAAGTGTTTGCTAAATGTCTTCAAGGTTAGCTTTTCTTCTGTTCTCTTTCCAATGTGGAGGCATAAAATATGCTAAAGTTGAGAAAGTGGGGAAACTCCCTTGGGGAAGTAGTCCTTTGCTCTTGCACTAGCTCGCAGTGATGAATGTCACATGGTTTCTGATTGCTCCTTCCAGTGATGCTACCTTGCGTTTAGTGTTTGTGTTCATCCTGTATCAATCTAGCCCTGTCTGATGTTTAAACTTGCCTGATGATGTCAAGAATATGAAACACACCCATTTTTTTTCCCCTGAAAACCTATTCTTCCTTGAACCGTGCTCGTGAATTAATTCATAACTGTAGAACATGATATTGATATTTCTTATTTAATCTAATTTTTTAATCAATAGCAGTGTAGACCTACTTCACACTCAACTAATTTATAAAATAATTTATTTTAAAATTTTTAATAACTGACAAATGTTTTTATTCAATCCTTTGATTTCACTGTTGATGTTTTTCGCCCTGGAGACGAGCTGAATTTGGAGCATGTTCTAAACTGAATACCACCCCAAAATGGGTCTGGAGATTACAGACAGGAATTAAGTGAATTAAAATATCAGCGCTGAGCACTGTGGTTTTATCCACCATGCACCACAATGGGTTGCATTCAGCTCCCCTACAAGGCTTTTCAAAGAACGTATCCCAGAATTCCATGCAACAACAAGACTGCAGGAACAATACAGTACGAGCCATAAAATCTGTCAATTAAAACCATGAGGGCATGGATGAATATAAATTATGTTCTGCTCCATAATATGAGATCAAACATATGGAAAATAGCATGGCAGCATGAAAATGGTACATGAAGCACCTGGTTATGAAGCTATCCAAAAACCTTACCCAAACCCATGCTTGAATTTAACAGATATGACACAACTGATGTTCCTGTTTTTAATCAAGTGCACTAAAGACGGTAACAATCTCAAACCTGCACATTTAATATATGAGCCCAGGGGTCATTATGCGTGCCTCAAAATGAATACAGCAGAATACGATGAAACACTACCTGACCTGAAAAGGGGTGCACAATCCCATACTTGCATTTTCAGCAAGTGAAAAAACTGACAGAACATTTTTAATTAATACCGTATTCAGCCGACATTCCCTGATGCGTTTTTAATGTCAAATGTGTCCGAGCAGTTCTGAGAATGCCAGCATGGCCAAACCAAATAAAACAACAAAGACCCCGTAGAAATTCCACATTTTCTTTCAAATTTTCACTGACTGACCTCATTTTGCCCAAGGAGACTTAGAAATTTGAGTACAGTCCAAACTGCATGTGAAATGGTAACAGAAAGAAATACTGCTTGAGCAGGAGAGCACTGGAAAGATCTAAAGTCTTGTTCCCCCCACAGAATACATGCATCATTTGTTCAACAGAATATTGAAAAAAGCCAAGACAAAATTTACCGGCTGTTCATTTGGATAACCTTAATGGGAACCTCTGTATGAGGCGAATAACAGTTATTGATTCTCTTTCTCCATATTTAGCAAGGCAGATGAAAAATACACAAAGACCGTAAAAATTAGTTGAATAAATTACACAGATTAAAAAGCGCATGGATACTTAATAGAACATACAGTAGCTTTCCTGCACTGAAACATTACGGCCTGTTTGTCTGCCCGGGGGCATGCTGTACAAACTGTTTTTGTAAACACTGGAGGGAATGCATTCTTGATTGTTTTCAAAGAGGCCTGTTTTTGTGTCATAATGTAACTGTAATGTCCATTTTTTTCAGTTAAAAGTCCGCCGTTTGCCATTTTGTTTTCTAGTGAGTCACAGTTAACCTCCGGTAGCAGCGCCTTAAGGTGTTTTTTTTTTCGTTTTGTTTTTTTGTTTTTTTTTTGTTTAGTTTACATCAATTTGTTTTGTCTGTTGCAACACAGTGTTGATTCAGTTTGCATATTTACAATTAATTTAGTGTGTCTCTTTTTTCCAGTACTTCCTGGGAACACTTGGGTTGATATTCAATCCACATTTGTCCACATTTCTTTGAGTAATAATTAAAAGCAATGAGATTTTTCCTTTTCACAAAACAGTTCTAACTTGCCAAACTGAGTCTATGAAAAAAAAGTGTAAGATTAGTTAAGGACAAACGTTGACTGACTAAAGAACAAGATGAAATGAGCTGCACTGAATCAAAACTTTAACGCCAGGCCAGATCCATCATTGCAACTCCATAACACACGACTGAGCCCAACGCCTGATAGGAGTGAATGAGAGCATTTTAATTCTCAAAAGAACCTGTTCAATGCCAAACAAACACATCTGCATTCAGGTAGAGCCTTTCCGTTCAATTCAGCAAAAAAAGGAAAATAAAACTGCAGCTTTAAAATTGTATTTGGAACTGCTAAATCTCCAAGGATAATTCTTGTCAGGAGAGAACTATGTTATTTTGTTCCCCCCCACAGATACAATGTGAAAATAAAGATTGCATCTCAGTTAATGGCAACAGGATCGGGCTTTCTAACGTTATATTCACAATGCGACAGCAATGTAAAGCCAGACACTTTCAATAACACTGTAAAAGCAGGCACAGAATTCTGGTTTTGAGTTCAACGGCAATGCAAAGCTGAGACGGATTTGCCATTTTGTATTCAACGGCAAAGGCAGCGTGCTAAGAAGCACAGGCGGAAGGGGGGGGGGGGGGGGGGGGGGTGCATCACAGTTTCTCCACAACAGTGGACTGGAGCACAAGCACGGAGAGATACCTGATCCCCTAGACTTCTACTCATTCTGACCCGAGTGTGCTTTGGCCTTCATTTCAAAGGATTTAATAAAGTCTTATATTTATAGTTTTTTTTTTATATTTAAAAATTATTTTTATTTATTTATTTTTTTTACAAATTTAACACAAAATGTTTCATATTTTTTAATTAATGTATTAAACAACTAAAGTAGGGAGGGAAAAAAGCGGATAATTTGAAATTTGAAAACAAATTTTCCAGTCGGAGGGTTGCCGGTTCAAACCCCACCCTGGGCATGTCGAAGTGTCCTTGAGCAAGACACCTAACCCCTAACCCCTAACTGCTCTGGCGAATGAGAGGCATCAATTGTAAAGCGCTTTGGATAAAAGCGCTATATAAATGCAGTCCATTTACCATTTTACCATTTACAATTCTTTAAATTAACCGCTCAAGTGAATATTTAAAAAATGGGCCCGTTATGATTTGAATGAATGAAGGTTTGTGACACTGCCCCAGGGCATGGGGACACACCGTACTGTGGAACCGAGGACCATCAAACATGAATGGTGTCAGATTTTCCTTCCTGACACCTCATTCCTCAACTGTAATCACAAATTTTACTTTTACATCCTGCCTTCATAGGAAAAAAGAAAAGAAAAAAGTATATTCATGCCTTAAATATGTTTTATCTCCCATTTCAGTTTCATTTACAAATATCTGTTTACTTTCATTGATATTAATTCATACTCTCTCCTGATATTGTTCAGGGGGTTATTTGTTACACTGCACTCACATGTCTTGTTTCTACGGTCAGAATTTAGAATTTCTCTATGCATTTCAGAACACTATCTGTAATTTGTAACCATGGAGACAATATTTGCCTAGAAAAAGCAAAAGGTTGAATCTGGGCAATCTCATACCTAATAATGTACAAGAGTCACGTTAATCAAATCTACAATCTCGGAGTTAAAAATATCTAACTTCTCTTTGCCCCCTCTTTGCCTAATTAAACAGGATATGAATGACAAGATTATCTTTAAAGTAGAGAACGTTAATGTTAATTCTGTTCTTTCCTCCGCCACCCCATTTCATTCTTTTTTTTTTTTTTTTTTTTAAAGCGCTCAATAAAACTTGGACCGAAAATATACGATTGGTTTCAGCTTCATGGATGAGCAGGGCTTCTATGCCAGAGTTTTCTGCTCAGATTCAGTAAGCGTTGTGATACTGCATCAACAAGTGCTATGCAAAAATGCTGGCAGTAACCCAACATGCTCACTGAGATGTTCACTGTTGATGCACAGAACAGTCTGCGGAATCACGCTCTGCCAGGTCTTGCTTCTCTCTGAGACAAAGGCGAAAAATCAATTAACATTGCGCCATAACTTGGGTGTAATGTTACAAATGTGCATTTATTTACTAAATAAAGATCAGATAATTTTGACAGTTCAACTGTTGCTGAACCGGCTCTTAATTGTAAGTAAAAATTTATGATAAATGTAGACTGAATCCAAGTGTCGCCATCGCGCCATCAGTCATAGAGGACTACGTCCCGCAATTCTCAACATCCATTCGAGCACAAATGCAACCAAAGAACTCCCAGGCGGTAGCAAGCGTGCTGAGTTTGGGTGCAGGTACAGCTACTTGGAACTGGCCACACTCCCTCCTACACAGAACACCGGTTCCTCAGTGTTCTGCAGGAACAGGATGGCAGAGCAGACCGCAGAGCCACAGGCCTGAGGGCCGCTTCACCCTCGCGAGTCCATTACAGGACGGCACGCCAGGCTGCCCGCGATCTCCGCCCACTGCCCCCATGCGCTGCCCTACATTGTAGCGCGCGCCTCCGCCCTGCAGCTCACAAAGACCTCGATTCCGGGTCTCCGTTGCGGAGCCCCCCGAGGTGCTCCTGACGCATGACTGGCCGCCCTGACATGCGCACCGGGGTGCGTCGGGCGGCGTCTCCAGATGGAAACCCTTTCCTGATGGCTTTCTTCGGCTTCGAGACGAGCGGCGTGGTACGGAAAAATTCTTACGCTTCACCGGTTTGGGGAAAAAACGAACGCGGCGTTCCGCACGCAAAGCGGGACGCGCGTCGGGGGTAAAAATGCAGAACTAGCGCAGCACACGGGTTCACGTATCAGGCCAGACTTTCCCCTGTAGTCACAAAAATAAACACTAACAATTGGCTGTGTTTGGTTTCTCCCAGAGAAGATTCCAGCCAGCAAACCAGAGAGATAAAACATACAAGGAATGCTGTGAATTCGCTTGATTTATGAATTTAATCTGTACCATTACCCCACATTTGGCACCTAATTAACACTATAACGGCCCTACAGCATGTCTCACTTCTAGTTATTCAGTGAGTTAACACTGACACTTAACACCGAAAAAACCAAGCATGAATGATTCTTGGAAGGGGGAGTGGGGTGCAGGAAGGGGTGGGTTCATTACCCATCACCTTGTCAATCAAAGGCAGACCATCCAGTCTCAGCACAAGGATCAGTGTCTCAGGAACGGGGCCCGCTCTGATGCCCAAAGAGTCCGGACGCATCACAGCTTCTGCTGCGCCGAGACGCCCTTCCAGTAGTCGAGGATGTCGTGCAGGTCCTCCCCTTTGGCGAACTGGACCTTCTTGCGCAGGGCGTTTCCCGCCGTCACGTAGCACGCCTCCTCCCGGGGGCCCTTCTTGTAGGGCCGGAACCGCTCCCAGATGCGGAGCGTGTTCTCGGAGGTGTACTCGGGGCTGGAGGAGTAGCCGGAGTAGTTGTGGTGCCGGGGGGAGAGCTGGGAGTAGGACGCAGCGTCCCTCTTGGTGCGGGTGAGGGGCTTGAGGAAGGAGGCCCTCTGGCTGGGGGAGTCGGCGGAGCCCTCGTAGTAGAGGGCGGGGAAGGAGTGGCGGTGCTCCGCACAGTGGTAGTCTGGGTGCACCTCTAGGTGCTGCTGAGCACCAGTGCCCGCTCCACCTCCACCTCCGCCCCCGCCGCCGCCACCTCCTCCCGCCCCCACCAGAGGAAGCGTCTCCAGTGGCTCCCCGCACCCCGCGGGACTGCTCTTCTCCTGGTATTGGCACTGATCCGGGCTGCATGGCTCCGGGACATCCAGGCTAAAGACCCGGGTGCTTTTGATGGAGCCGCCGGAGGAGATGCTACATTGCTTCTTCATGTTGCCCAGCACCATCATCGCGGCGTCTGCGCTCACCTGCCGCTGCACTGGCTGCATGGCAGTGGCAGGTGGCGGGGGGCGATACGGGGGTGATACAAAACCCCCACCGCTGATCCCGGGCCGCTCGGACAGCGGAAGGGAGAAAGGAAGTGGCGGCGGAGGAGGTATTTTGGGGGACGGCATGACATGGCAGCCCTCAGTGATACCGGGGGGGAGCGGAATGAGGCCCCTCGTTAGAGAGGAGATGCAGGTCGGTGGCGGGGAAGTGGCGTTAGCGGTGGTGGTGGCAGCCGCCGCGGCCGCAGCAGCCACAGCGGCCGAGTCCAGCTTGAGGGCGTCGATGCAGTTGTTGATGATCTGGTTGACTTTGTCCACCTCCATGGCAATGGTGGAGATCTCTGAAGCGGATCCTCTGCCCTCATCGTCAGAGTCCTCCCCGATGTCGCTCCCATCGTCTTCCCGAAGGTCGTCCTCCCCGGCCCCTATCGCCATCCCGTCCTTCCCACGCTCCTCCCCTGGGCCAGAGGTCCTCACATCCATGTAGTTCCCCTTGCTGGCGGCCATGGCCTCGGAGAAGGCGGTGGCCATCTTCTCCACCTGCGGAATGGAGGAAAGGCGGGAAGAGCTGGTGTTGGCAGAGCTGTGCAGCATGCCCATGCTGGAGGAGGCAGAGGGAGGCAGCTTGCTGTGGTGGTGGTGGTGGTGGTGCGGCTGGTCGTGGTGCCTCTGCATCGTGGGGGGCTCGGCCGCCGCCGCCACGACCGCCGCCGCCTCGGGCCCGTACCGCATCTCCAGGATGGTCTTCTTGACGCAGATGGACTTCTGCTTCTCCTCCTGCCTGCGCCGTCTGCGCAGGCAGTAGTACACCAACCCCAGGACCACGAGCATCCCAAAGAGGCAACCCAGGATGGTCATGATGTAGTGGGTGGTGGTGGAGGAGCTGGGCCCCATATCGTCGGGGTTCTGCGTGCGGGTGGAGAAGAAGAGGCACGTATGGTTGTAGCGCTGCGAGTTCCGGATGGAGGCCACGCAGAAGGTGTAGTTGGTGTGGGCCTTCAGCTTGTCCAGGGTGATCAGCTCCTTCTTCTTCTTCAGGTTCATCACGTCCGAAACGTAGCTGTCGTTGTACTGCACCAGGATGTACATCTTGCTGTAGGGCCGGGGGATCTGCACCAGCAGCGAGGCGGAGTAGAGCGAGACGTGATGCAGCTTGATGCTGGGGATGTAGGAGGGGTCCACCGAGGACATGGTGGTCTGGTGGTAGGGCCCGATGCGGTCTGACATGTCCGGGCCCAGGCCCGAGGCATCGGAGTCCGGGGGGAGGGAGGTCATCCCGGGGATGTACACCCCATCCCGGCAGGAGGCGAGGATGGTGCGTGCGCTCCGCCCGTGACCCGTCACGGGGCTCAGCAGGGGGAAGCCGAACAGCTCGCGTGGGGTCTCGCACTGCAGCCGGTCGTAGGTGTGGGTGACGTTGTTGAAGTCCTCCAGCCAGGTGAGGAAGCTGAAGAGGTCGCAGCCGCAGTGGAAGGGGTTCCCCGCCAGCTCGCACACCATCAGCCGGGTCAGGCTGGTGAAGGTGGAGGGGTCCAGGCGGGCCAGCTTGTTGGAGGACAAGTCTAAACTGCTGAGGCTGGGGCACTCCCAGAAAGCGTTGGTGGCGATGATCTCGATCAGGTTGTGCTGCAGGAAGAGGCACTGCATCCGCCCCAGACCCCGCAGCATCCCCTCCGTCAGGTTGGTCAGCTTGTTGTAGCCCAGCTGCAGCACCTGCAGGTTGGCCTGCCCGGCGAAGGCCCCGTCCTCGATGTAGGCGATCTCGTTCTTGGTGAGGTTGAGGTCGGTCAGGTTGGTGAAGCGGTTCAGTGAGGAGAAGAAGACGGCCTTCAGCTTGTTCTCGTTGAGCCGCAGGTCGTGCACCGTGTTGTTGATGTGCTGGGGGATGGTCTCGTACGGGGGCTGGTTCTGGCTGCAGATGGCCAGCCACACGTAGCCCTTGTCGCCCTCGATGAGCCAGCAGTCGGCCCGCGCTTGGCCCGGCAGGCGAAGAAGCAGGAGCAAAGGCAGGAAGAGGAGGAGAATGGTGGATGAAGAGGGGGGAGCAGGGAGAGCAGGTATGTGGACCAAGCTTTGCATGATGGGAAAATATGTAAGTTGTCTTTAAAAAAAAAAAAAAAGAAAGAAAGAAAGAAAAGGAGGATGACAGAGGGAGTAAAAGAAATATGCAAAAGTGTTTGGCTGAATTCCAGAGAGAGAGAAAGGGGGGAGAGAGAGAGAGAGAAACAACAGGAGGGAGGGAAGTGCTTGAAGAGGAAGGGAGTCTCAAAAGCAATCACAGCTGCACAGACGGCATGGTGGCTAGCATGGCCCCCATTTTGGGTGGTTCCGTGCCGAGATACAGTGCCGGGCAGTGCGGGACACGCTCATGGCTCCTCCTCTCTCCTCCTCTGCACAGATAGAGTCTCAGTAATGGACGAGGCCAGGCGACAAACCTGTGAAGAAGAAAGAACAGAAAGAAAAAGAAAGAGTGCAGGAGACGCGTTAGTCACCTGCCAAAGGCAACAACGATGCCTGGATTAAACCACATAACCAGATCATCATCCCATCTCTCAGACCGGACATGACATCACACATTTTCATGCAGCATAGCTACTCTAAAATCCATATTGGGGGGAAAAAAACGATTAAATCTGAACCTTGAGCCATTCACCAATAAATGGAAGATAATGACAATGCTTCAAAGGACCGATTCACTTACCAGAGGAGTCTTTGTTGGATGTATTCTATTTAATGAATACATTCAGTTGAATAAATATTAAAATATGCCAGCCTTGTAAAAATGCGGATAATTCCATAATAAATTAGAATTTATACAACTGTGAAGTACAACAGACCATATAATTAGACGGGAAAGTACAGATATTACAATACCTATGACATGTTACAATTGTACTGCCATGCACTATATGCTACACAATACACTTATTTTTCAATATTTGACTGATGGAATCATCAGGTAGACAGCAGTCAGCTAGTACGGCACCATTAAAGAATCTTTTTACACCATGGCGAAAAGAATAATCGATACAACTTGACATTTGAAGCAGCAGATTACTTTCTGTCTTTAAAAAAAAAAAAAGGTTTAAACTGAACAAAAAATGTTTAATTCCATGGTAACTGGGGGCAGCATTTCACAGTTGTTATTGTCATTGTTAAAGGAACAAGACTGCTAATTCGCAGCCAACTGAAATGTCTAGAATCTAAGATCTGATTCAGAAAACAAACAAAAAGAGAGAAATGAATGAGCAGTCAAGGCAGCGAAAACTACAGAGCTTCCCAATTACTAGTCAGCAAGTACGTAGGAAAGTATTTGGCCTTGCATAACAGTAGCATATGAGGGGTGGAACAACCAAACATTCCTGAATAAAAATAGTTGATGAAAGTGCAAGTGAATTTCACTGTTAAATGATACAAAACGAGAAGATCGAACCGCAAGTGATTTGATAAAAAACAATTTGATTAAATCAGGCTTAATTTGATAAACAAAAATGCTCCTCTTTATCATCCAGCACTACTGCTCGACCAGTTCAACGTTTAATGCTCGCACTCATACATATAAAATCCTTTTTAAAAATTTTTTATATCGGTTGCCATTATCTATGTTAGCACTACCATACCATTTATCAGTGTGTTCAGTAAGCCTCCTATGAACCAAAAGGCCACACCAACCAAATTTGATCAAGGTTTTCTGCTACCAATTACTATTCCCCCACAACCTTCAATGGGCCAATCTGAGTCATTCCAAGCAGTTCTAAAAATGATAGCAGCAAGCGAAGACAACAGGGAACTTTGCAACTTTGTCCTGGAATAACATTGTGCTCAGTCTTTCTAGTCACAATATAATATATTGTAGCAGGGCTACTCACCTCCAGGTCCTGTGGGCCAGAATGTCTGCACTAGCACACCACCGGATTTCACTAACGAGCTTACTTCCTGAACTACAGAGGGAGAGTAATCAGCAAAATCAGGTGGAGCAGAGCGTGGTTGGCGCAAATACCTGGGGACACTGCGGCCTGCAGGACCTGGAGCTGAGCGGTGCTCTGCATCAAATTCATTGGCTAGAGTCGTTCCACCAAAAAAACACGAGCAGGGCTTGACGTTAACAACCGCCAGATGCGGGTAGAATTCAGCCGTGGCGCGTAACTCCATCACTCTTACCGGGCACTTTGGAGGGTGACGCACCGTGTGCTCGTCCCATTGGCCCATCCAGTTTGCTCTCTCGTGCCTTGCCTCCTCAGTCGAGCTGGGAGTGCAACTGATAAGGAGGAACTGAACCACCGCCAAACGTGGCGCCGCATACAAACTTTGTTTACTCACTGCGGCTTTAAACTCCTCGTTTAGTGACGCTCCACGCCAGAGGAGAGCACAGATTCAGATTCTGCGGTTGTGATGGGAAAACGCGGAATTTACGATCGCTGCACCGAACGCAGGGGGGGAAAAAACAATAGCTCGATAAAGGAGCATAAACTTGATTTAAAAAGACAGACGGTTGTCCATGCTTTCAGAGTCGCTTTAGTTTACTTAGCACTGCAAAAAAAGAAAAAGAAAATAAAAAAGTAGGCTTGTCGCAGTGTTCGGGTCAACCCTGTGGCATACCATGCATGAGCCTACGCAGGTGTGGTTATTTTCACCACCTATGGTATTTTGCAATTGCAATTTAAACCAAAAGTAAAAGTAAAAAATAATCAAAAGTGCATCTGCAAAGATTTTGTAAGTTGAACATCTTGAAGCGCATGTTTTGTTCTCATTCAAAGCTTGATCTATAGGGTGGGAGATGATTGTGTGTGTGTGTGTGTGTGTGTGTGTGTGTGCCTGTGCGCACATGTGCATGTGTGCAAGAAGGATGTCATTCTTTCAGCATGACTGCTGAATTGTGCAGTGTTCCAAATCCTAGATTTATTTCTCTTGAGAAATTATTTATTTTACAGAATATATGTATGGGGAGGGAGGGCGAGGGAGAGAGAGCGAGAGAGAAAGAGAGTCAAAACTTAACGACTCTCTTTCTGTCTTTCTATGATTTGTTTGCTCTCCCATTTTTCTGTTTCTCTACAGAAATTCTCTCCAGACTGGGTTTGCCAGTTGCAGATGCATTCAAACGCACTGTGCAAATGCATACTATGAAAGGACACGAGAAGAAATATGGCGGCAGCAATAATCCTAAATCAACAGGCTAGCGGCACACAAAGAAAGCAGATGCAACGCACTGCTCAGAAGAGACTGTGCTATCCAGTTGCCAAAGGTTAATAAAATTCTGTTTTTTCCACCATCACATTTTAATGTGATCAGTGCAGATCCTCACGTCAGAATGCAACTTGCAGTACAAACCATGCATTACCCATTTCCATGGGCATATCCCAAATAAGGTTCAGTTTGTCTCTATCCATTCATCTGTCATAAGCAACAGTGTATTTGCACAGAGGTTCAAAGTGCACCGGGATACACTCCATTAAAATACTCAATAGGCTGTCTGTTCATCACTGTTTTTTTGTTGTTGTGCATAATCTAAAAAAAGAAAAAAATTCTTCTAACCATACACTGAGTACTAACCCAGGTTCTGCTGTGATTCAGCTCGAAGCTGCGGTCATTACTGTAGAATGATGGAGCAGCACACACTGACGCAGCGCAGGGAGACAGTAAAAACGAGAAGCTCCTCCATGGAAACGGACTCGATGTGCGTGGGCGTCTCCCTCTCCAGCTGCCGCGTTTCACAGCGGCCAGTCATGAGCCAAGTCACCTGACTTCAAACGCCAATGCAATCCCAGTACTAGTCAGATGGTGATCCCCACTGACTTTGACGGTTCGTTTCTGCCGTTACAGGCGACCGGTCTGGCGCCGAATTTCTGCCGTTCCCACAGATACCAAAGGCACTGCCATGTCTACACTACCCATGGCAGCTTAGCTATAAAAGGTTTTAACCCAGTGCCAGATTCCTACTGGCAGGTAAAGTGATCGGCTAAATGCTGATGCCCTTATTAGCTACTACGGAAAGCAGCTTAATTGCTTTAAATGTTTCTAAATGTATGGAAGGGGCATAATGGGGGCAAAAATAGCTTAAACTGTGAAATAGAGATTTTCTCCACTAAATTAAATTACCAAGCGGAAAATGCACCATATCTACAAAATAATTTTTAAAACAAAGAAGCTTAATTTGGCGCAGTTAGCATAAAAGGGGCAATGGTATTGCCACAAAATGTCGATGAAACCCCATTTTAAATTATTAATTTGGAGGTGTGCGTCCAGTACTTCAAAAGTACTGAATGTGCATGCATGGCTGTGTGTGTTTTTGTGTGTGTGTGTGTGTATGTGTGTGTGTGTGTGTGTGTGTGTTTGTGTGTATGTCTGACAAAGATCTGCCTGACAGAGAGATTTAGGTGATGCTGGTAGAGATTAAGTCAGATGTTCCTTCTCTCTCTCTCTCTCTCTCTCTCTTTCTCTCTCTCCCTCTGTCTGTCTTTGTCAGATCATTTCTGCCTCCTTTGCCTCAGATCCCTCGTTTCAACACACCAGAGTGCTGATCTAATTAAACGCTCCACATACTGGCGCCCAGAGGAATGCTTAATTAGCATTGGATCTACGCTGGGTAGGTCTGCCCTACTGAGGGAGAGGAGGATGGGGGTTAGAGTTACTGACTGGGAGAAACAGGAGCGATGCAGACCGGAGAATGTCGAGAGTTTTGCTTCAGCTCACATCATGGCCGACGTTAAATTCAATCGCACAGGAAACAAACATTTAAAATTCCTGTAGGTTCCACTTTGTTTTGATTACCGATGGCAGAGAATCTGCAAGCACAGCAAGGCTGCCTTAAAATAGAAAGAACAGGTTGTTATTTTGTGAGTAGGCTCATAGTAAATTGTAAAATGCTACCCTTTTGGATTGCAGAGATCAGAAGTACAGCTTCACGTAATATTATTTGCGTAGCTATAGATAAAGCTTTATTGATCCCCGGAGGGAAATATAGCATATATATATATATATATATATATATATATATATATATATATAATGTTAGTCATCGGGAATTCGTTTTGAAAATGACTGTAACTGTCCTCTGTAGCAAGGCTAGCTGAGCTGTCAGGAGTATGAAGCTGAGGGGGAGATGGAGCAGCACTGTGCCAATGTCTCATTCCTAAATTCAGTACAGCTGATGACATAGTAAGAAATTTCATCCCACATTCGCACACAGAGCACTAGAAACCGGATAGTAGGTTGTAGGTTTGATTCCCAGGAGGGGCTCAGCTATTGTACCCTTGGGCAGGGTATTCAACTGTTTCAGAAAATATCCAGCCGCATAAATGTAAAAGAATGTAAGCTGTGTAAGTTACTCTGGATAAAAATGTCTACTGTATATGCCTAAAATATAATATAGTGTCAAATTAAACTATAGTGGGTCCACAATCATGCCGAAGGAGAATCAGGTGCTCTTTGGAATGGGCTAGTTAAAGGACCCGTTTATTGCTATAATATAGTGTCATTTTGACTATGAAGCTCAGTAACACAGTAACGAGACTATGAAGCTCAGTAACATAGTAATGAAGTCATTATTAAAAAGAATGCAATAAATGAAATTCCTCCATTGGTGAACTAATCGAATAGTACAAATGCGTGACTATTCAAATTGTTTGACTAATATCTAGTTCCAATTGGCTGCATTATCAAAATAAACATAGCCTTCTGGTTATCCATGTGACTGTTTTCTTCTCGATTGGTAACCTTTCAATAGCTATGATATTCCTATTATACTCTGTAAGTCAATATAAATGTTACTGCATTCACCATTTGGTAGACTGAGACAAAATTATGGTTGGCCAAATGTTCCAACACTGTAACATCATGAGTGTTATAATTTATTAACTGGAATCTGTGCTTGAGATGAAGTCAGTTCTTGTTTTTCTACCCCCGACCTATGAAATTACCCAGAGGCTATGAATCAGCTGTGATAATTAGCAACTGGGTGTTTGTCATTTTAGTGAAACAAAACAAGACATGCACACTCTCTATTTCTCTGTCTCTCTCTCTCACACACACGCACACACACTAACTTAGGCTGTGTCGCAGCTCTTACCAGGATTACGGGAAGTGCCCTTTTTCGCAAGAACAAGGCGAATATGCGCAAAAGAAGGGCACAATCAGACGTTTTCGTGCAAGCAATAGCCTCATCACCCTGAGATAAAGATGCTTTAAAAGGCTGGTTTTATAATCAGAGCACAAACTGGATGTTTATGAGAACCCCAGAGCAGGAGAGGTTGTGCTAATTACAGCTTCTAAATGCACATAGAGACTGCATCAGATATAATGTGTGTGTGCAGCCTCACATGATATGTCTATAACATATCTGCCAGTGCTGAAATACCAGTGCTATTACTCTCTTCCCAACTCACTAGCTTCTCAGAATCTGATCAAGGCTTAGCGTTCTTATTTATTTGAAAACGCCCACACTCCAAGCAACCTACATACTGTACAAGTAGCAAAGTCTTAAAACAATGCTTTGTGTTGTTCCCAGTGGAAAACATGGACTGAACTGCCCCAGTTTAAAGCGATCTGCTCAAGAGTCCAACAGTAGTGTCCAGTCTGGACTTTGAACCTGCAAATGTGGTAAAAAGCCAGGATTAACACAGGGTTGACAGTGTATCATAATGGTTTGGGAACTGGGCTTCAAACCTTAAGGTTGTAGGATCAATTCCCAGGTAGGGCACAGCTGTTGTGCCTTTGAGCAAGGTTCTTAACCTGAACAGCTTGAGAAAGTAATAAGCTGCATCAATAGATTGTATTATTTAAAATAAAAAAATAAGTTGTGTAAGAGTCTGCTAAATGTTGCCAATAATGCATACTGGCATCAAGTACAGCTTAATAAAGGACAATAATCAATGGGGACCATCGTCCTTCCTCACCCCAAAGGATTAAATATTTTTCTAGAAAGGCCTCCATTATAATGAATGTGATGAATGTGATCATGAAAGGCACAACTGAATGGCAAGTTGCTGCAGTCAAAGAACTGAAAAAAGTTCCTTTGTAGATTCACGAAACGTGAAAAGAGCTCCAAGCTGAACCGTCAGCTGCAGTGAAACGGCCTTCTGCCTGATGATCTGAATACCGCCAGGGTTCTGCTCATTCGCCGCACGTCACCCTCCCATGGCAAGCAGCATCAATGTCAGAGTCGTTTATCCAGCCTGAGGCCCAGGCAGCACATTCCACACAGTTCCACACACAGTCGGGGAAGAAAGAACCAATGGGGCCTTAAACTCCCTGACCCTGCTGGTCACCTGACCCTGCTGGTCACAGGTCCAAAGCACAGAGTCTCTTCAGCTACCCACGCAGAACTCGTCAGCAGGGCGCTGGAGGGAGAGGATGGGCAACGCCGACGGACGGGTGGAAGGCGGCCACCGCCCGCACGCTCTGATTCCGCCATCCTCAGAGACCCCGGGCGTACGGCCACTCTGGCTCGGGCCCGGGGAGTGGACAGTTATTCAGGGCAGAACACCACCTGTTACCGGCTGCGTATCAGGACATGAGCTTCAGAAGATAAGGTAAGTTAGCATCGCTAACAATCCACAGTAACTACATGAGCAAAGCTGAAGTGTACACCTAGTACAGGTCTACAACCCAACCTGAGCCCGACGGGACCCAACATAGTATCAGGTTTCCGACCGGGTCTGGGTCGTTGTTTTTCACATGCAACTTCGGGCTCGGGCTTTGGGCTTGGTCGGGTTGGATTGGGTCTCAAGGTCTCTGGTATGGGCCGGGTTCGGGCTTCAATTTCATGCCCGTGCAGACCTCCATCTCTTAGCCTTGGATAGACGCCTCCTTTCACTAACGTTGCGTGTTCATGTAGTTCTCTTCAGTATTTTTCTTTGCCAATGTTTAGATCTTGATTCTTGATCTTTCTAATTGTCTGGAGTCTGGCTGCACCCCTGGGTCTTGCCAATTCCGACATGGTTCTGAGCCTCAGGTCTCATCGGTGACCCAGAGAGTCCCAGAGCGGCATCTCCATCCACACATCGCAGGAATATGTGGGAGTTGTTTCTCTGGACCCCCGCCACCTCTGTCAGGAACCAGCAGGAGAGCCTACGGAAACTGCAACACCAACGTGACAGCAGCGTGCGAACTCCATCCCATTAGAGTCCCCCGGTTTTAAAAGGGGCACTAACTGCACCACCGTGTTACACAGGATCAGCAGGGGACCGTCTCCCTCATTCTCATCAAGCTTGCCTCCAGTCTCTCACTGGGGGGGTTCCCCGCCCCGTTGGGAACGCCTTCAGGCGCATGCGAGCATGTGGACAGACGCGCACGTGCGTGTGCGCACACCTCGTCGTGCACGGGGGCTCCCCTGCCCGGCGGGAGAGATCTCCAGGGAAACGTGCGACTCTCGTCTTCCTAATTACCCTGAATTAATTACTGCGTCGCATGCCGGTAATGGCCGGCAGCGCAGGGGTGCATGTTTGTAGGCTGGATAAAAAAAAGAAACAGATAAAAACAATTTTTTTTTAAATTGCCACTGAGGCTTTGGAACAAAGGGCTGTTCAGTAGAACACATCCCAGGTTTTCAGTGAGCCTGACAGCTGCTCCAGAGTTCTGCATCCTGCCGTTTGGCTTCATTCTCGAGCAGTACTCTCTGTCCCTGAGAAGACAGATTTTGGTGGTCCTGCGTTGGCTGGGCAGGCGCCGGGTTTGACAGTTTCTCACTGGGACAGCGAGTGCGTCAGCAAGGCGTGAGAGAGCAGGGTGCGTTTGGACCACGGGCCACCGCACGGCCCTGAAATTTGTCCTTCTTGTTTTTCGTGCAAGAGGAGGAAGCGAAGGCGAGAAACTAGCACACAATGTACCGGGGCCCCCTGACCACCCTGCTAACTGCTAAAAGTATAAAACCACAACAAACACAAAGGTGTTTTGGCAACGAGGCACTGGCCTTGTCAATGAAGGAGCTTTCCACCTTCAGTTAGCTGGTTTCTCTGTGAATTGGCATTGTTAAGTCTCCAGGGATTGAAAGAGAAAGAGGGGGGAAAAAAAAGTAATAACAACAATAACTGGTCCAGGAAGAAATGTAATCCTCGTCTGGCAGGCCGCAGAGGACAGTGCCCTCGGGTTAGAGCGGACTTTACCTCTGATTAGCCAGGGAAACACAAACCTCCACAAATCCAGCCTTCGGTTCCTGAGGGAGGGGGGCAGTGAGAGAGACACAGAGAGAAGAAAGAAAGAAAGAAAGAAAAGAACTTGTCTGGAGTTGTGACAGACAGTGGTGCCATTAGCGCCGTGTCTGCAGGCCTCAGAAGGGGCTTCCCCTGCGCCACCCGAAATGGACTCCAGCAGCACCTCCAGCGCTGCCTCCCCGCGCCCGTCCGCAGTCGCGGTGCCACACGTACACGGCGCGTCCGCACTTCTGACCCCGCTCCCCCGCAGTAGCGCGTGGTGACGCGAGACAGCACCCAGGGGTCTGGCTGTTTGGGCGTCGCTCCTGTCAGGCGGCCATGGCGGAAGGTTCCTTCCCAGAGCTGAACTATCACACTCCGCGCTCTGCACCGGCGCACTGCGTGTTTGAACCCCGAATTACCCACTACGAGCCCCGGCGCCGACGGGAAGACGACGCGGGTGAGCTTTGGCCTTCCTCTTTCCCAGCGGTTGCCCTTGAGCTCCGACGACGGGTTCCCGCCCTAGCAACCCGCCACCGCAAAGCCCTGCGGGATTGCCTCTAATGCGGATGGAGCAATTTCAAAAGGCAGGGCGGCTCCAGCGTGCAGGTGCTGGGGAACTGCAGTAAAGCAGATTTACAACTCTATTTTCCAACCGCCATCGCCCTGCTGCAACGAAAAAAAACCTAAAAAGCGCTGCTTTAACAGTAACCTACAGCTTACGGGCTTAAAGCACGGAGCGAGGCGCATCTGCACAGCCTATTAATAAGACAGATGTGCGATAAAGACCTGGCACAGGTAGCGGAAGAGACAGGGTGCGTAAAAGTACCTGAGAAACGGAACGGTAAACATCCAGCATCGTTAATACCCTGACTTTGCCTTGTAAAGTGCATGGGGGAAAGGGTGTGCATTTTTAATGACGCGATATTTTAAAAACCCGCCGGCTCCTGTGGTCCTCCTCCTCCTGGCGCTACGCAGTGAGAAACCGCGGTTCTCCGCGCGCGACTGCAGCGCCGCTGAAGAGAGCCGCGCGCCGTCCCGCATTTTCAGGCAGGGAAATGAATAACGTTCACGAATCTCCTGTTACCTCACATAGGCTCTCTGCTTTATAAATATTGACAAGAACGAATAAAACCCCCCAATTAAGCGAAACCTGTTTTTAATTAACTTGCATTTGAATAATAAATCCAGTAAGTGATTAATACTCTCGTGTTAAAAAATGCATGATTCATATGATCAAATATTTGGTCTCATCTCCCACATAATGTACTTTGCTGCTATTTTTTTCCACCCATGTTCTTTTCCGTTTTGAGATTCTGTGGTATTTTATGCTCATACTGGCAAAAAAAACACGACCCACAGCTACATTTTGAAAATTGAAAATAAATGCCAAACTGCGAAACAGATTTTTTTTGCCTCTTCTTACGAGCGTCTGACAAGCGGGCAGACCGTCTGTAACGGCTCAGATGTCGCTCACATCGAGAGCGTCGGGAGCAGAGCAGCTGGGAGAGCCGCTGGAACCGCCGCGCTCGAAAACAGGCGCAAGGTCTCCGAATAACGGACAGGCACTAGGGAAGCAACTATAGATTATTCATGTGCAAATCATAAATATTCCATAACTGTAATCATGCACATGCTGAGAGAAGCCAGGAATTCCTCCAGAAAGTGCGATCCAGACAGATGAAGCTCATAAAACACATTTTTACTAATTTCATCGAATGACATATCAGTGGCAGAATCTAATTAACTTGGGGAAAAATTAACCTCATTATCATGATGATGATCATGATCATCAAATCTTTTTTACTCATTCACTGCTTTTCATTTCCCATAGATGAGGGACAGAACAAATGTAGAATAATCGTATCTAGCAGTCTGCTAACTAGTAGACAGAACTTATTTCACAGAAGCTCGAAACTGGCTGCTACCTGGGAGGTATAGCTAAGGAGTTCCTGTCTCGGTTTCAGGCAGTGGTACTGAACCCTCTTCAGTAGCCTTCATGAATATGATAGTCATTTTGTAGTGATATATCAGTCATGCTACCAACAAGCTCTTATGTACAGTCCATATAATGCTTCATATGTAGCATGCAATTTGGTCATTTAATAGCTTATTAAACCAGTAATGTTTAATGCGTAATTAATAATTCCCTTTAAAAGAAGAAAATATATTCTTCACTTTGATTCATTGCCTAAATTCTGAATCATTAGAGTATTTGCCATTTATCAACATAATTGAACGCTATGCATCCATATAATTTAATGAATACAAAACGCAATACACAATGACGAACAAACAACTCACAAACAACTCACAAACAACTTGCAAACAACCATTCAAATCACAACAAAATAGCCTGAGCCTGAACTGGAAATAAATTTGTACGTCTGATCTAGTTCACCCATATCCACAAGACATATGAACAAAATGTAATTTTTTAAAACTTTCGGATTCCACAGCTATTCAAAAGCAGAAAACTTAATTACCCAGAAACACTGGAGGTCTTATTGTAGTTTCCAAAGGTAGTGTCCACTGTTCACAGTTCTGAACTACACCCAGACACAGGATAAGGGATGCTACACATGCCTGCGCAAGGAAAGAGTTGGATTTGCCTTTAGTAAGGCTGAAAATAGGGTTATAAAACGAAGAAAGTTTTGTTCAGAGGAATGTCTCACTTTGGGAATGGTTTAATAATTCAGTGTGGATTAACGGACACCTAACCGAGCGACGATCTGTGAATAAAAGCTTTCGATGGTTATAAACGTTCTGACCATTTTCTCTGCAATGCCGTGTTTTTTCTTTCCAAAATGTCAGAATCATTCATTTTCCCATCATAACACTGTAGTTACAAGCTATCATTTCAAGGAAAGAATAAATTATTTCAGGATAAAGATTATCTGAATTAAATGCAGTGGACTCAAATATATTATTACATGAGTGATCTTTCAAAACAATTTAGCAGAACACATTCCTAACCATTATTCACATCATTATACATGATTGCTCAGTGGCAGCTCACTACTATCCACATAAATCAGGAAGAGAAAAAACCCTCCATTAATCTAGAGATGGGTCAAGTCCTTTGATGTTGTTGTTAAACATAAGTGAATGTATGAATGAGGGTAGTCATTAGGGAGCTGGACTTGACAATCAGAGGCTACAAGTTCAATTGTCAAACTGTATGTAAACGTTTAACCTGTGGAAGTCGCTCTAGATAATCGCACCTTCTAAATGCCTAAATGCAAATGCGTCGTGTTCAACCGGAGTTCAAATGAAGTGCGTCAATTTGTTTCAGCCAAGACCAAACCTAGGTCCACCAATGATGAGCTGCAGACACTAGGACTATCACCATGACAACCCTTAACCCTAACATTATTACAGAGGCTTAGGTTTTGGTCAGAGGGGCGGGGCCACGCGTTCCCTCATCACGCTCGTTTCCTCTCGGCTGCTGCGATTGGTCCGGCACCCGCGCGTGGGTCGCCCGTTTTGGCCGACACCCCCCCCCCCCAGGGTGCCTCACCCCGCGGGTCCCCCGGTCCCGCGTGACAGTTCCCAGCATGCTTCACGGCCCTCGCTCTCAGAACTGAGGAGGAGAGGTCGCGTTTGCGCGAGGCACCGATTCATCAACTCAAGCGTTTCGTCCAGTCACACGGCACGCTCGAAACCTTTCAGGGCCGGAAGCAGGTGCTGCCATCCTGCACCCCTGACTTCACAGTCTCACCGATTACACTTTATTACAAAGACCAATTTATACTGCTAAAACTGTGCCTATCAAAAGACGTTAAAAATATAATTACGCACTAAAACTACAATTTAAAAACATCAAATAAAATTAGATGACGCTAAGAACTGCAGTTTAAAATCATTAAGTCCTTTTGATGACACTAAGGCCTATGGTTTAAAAACATTAAGTAAATTAAAGTACGCTACACTTAGAAGCCTGTTGGCAATAGAGCACCTGCGCATTGTTTGTTCTGTAAATTGTTTGCTAGGTAATTTAGAAACTGACTCACATTTTATTAGCAATGTTTTAAAGTTGTGAGACCAATGGGATTTAGTGAACGAAGGGATGACGTTAGCAGGCTGGTGCATCGCAGCCGTTTATTAGATGGGCCTCATTGGAAATAACTTATAAAAGGTTTAGGAAGAGAGCGCTAAAAGCGGATTTTACTTAACAGAAAATCAGAGTCCGTGGCTAATGGGCTAATATACAAATGCACTTGCATTTTGATTCAACCGTCAACCTAATTAGGGACTCAATCTGCTCTGGAATGGGTTTCAAACCTTCACTCGCAGTCCAATTAAGAGAAATCCTTAAGCGAGCGCAAATTTAAGACTCCTTCTCCATGAGCGATTTATTTTGGGTCCTCTTCCGAAAATGAGATAATTACAGAGCCATCATGCAGGGACGCTCTAAAGAGCCGCCGTGTCAGTTAGCAGAGAAAATCGGAGACACAAGCCTGGACTCAAGTCTATCCTTAACTTTGTCTCGCAAGCTAAACACAAGTGTTTTCAATGCAAACAATTTATTTTCTGTAATCCTGCAGACTGCTGAGCTAGTACAGCTGAGATTACAGAGAAGGAATCCAGCATGAATCCAGGGTGTACAGTAAGTAGGAACACACACAAGCACGCACGCACGCACGCACACACACACACGCATGTACGCACGCACGCACACACACACACGCACACACGCATGTACGCACGCACGCACACACACAAACTCACACACACACACACACACACACAGGCACATGCATGTGGGTGTCACCAGCTTCACTGTGTGACCTGACTTCACTCAGTTCAGTGAACAGAAAATATGAAAGGGCAGAGAAGTTCTCTGCCTTCAGGGGTGTGTCTTAAAGTGCACGTACAAAACCGCACTCCTCCCCGCGCATTAATGCAACACAGTCCCTCTTGCATTCAAGGTAGGCAGCGGAACTGTGCTCGTTACGTGTTTTACACCACACACCGAATTACACATCAGGTCGACCGTGCGCAACATGCAACGGGCGGTAAAGCCCAGTGCGGTCACGGCTGCTGCCTTTATCTGCTGCTGCTCGGGCTGCAGTCGTCAGGCAGGCCAAGGAAGCCCGTGAAACGGACAGCCAAACACCTTCCCCTCTTTTTTATTTTCTCTCCCCATAGTGTAAAAAATAAATAAATAAATAAATAATGCCTTGGCCTCATTTATTTTTCATCTGTGGAGCCGGGGCTGTCTCTGCTCTCGGGGCCCTGCAGTGCTGCAGACGTGCGGCGCATGAAAGCCAGGGCGTCGGCCGCAATTAGAGGCGCGATGCTAAGAGATAATACCCCCGCTTCTCCCTCTCTCCCTTCCAGCTCAGCCTCTCGCTCTCGCTCTCTCACTTTCACACTCACACCATCTCTCTCCCTCTCTCCATCTGTTTTTTTTCCCCCCTCCTCCGCTACCCCCTCCTTATCCTCCTGCTCGCTCTCCTCACGTGAAAGTGAACAGAACATGGACCGTTTTTTATCAGTTCGTCTCAGAGATAAGACCGCGTGAGGAAATTCTGCAGCCTCTCTCTCAGCCTCTCTCTCTCCTTCCCTCTTTCTCTCTCTTGTGCTCTCTCCCTCTCTCTCTCCCTCACCCCCTCCCACCCTCCCTCCGAGCGCGCTGACCGGAATGCTGATGAGAAGGCGGGGTGAGTCAGAGACAGGGGGATGTGGGGGCAGGTAGGAGCGGGGCCTTTGTGGGCAGGGCATCGGTGCGCTGCGCCGCGCTGATGCTGACAGTCTCTCGGGCCGCGCTGTTTAAATAATGAGGGAGCGGGGAGAGGCACCGGCAGCAGGGAAACTCCAGCCATTTGTCATGATTTAGCCGTGATCACTCCGGCTGCCACAGAGCAGCACTGCTCTGCTCACTGCTGCAACGCCTCTCTGCACACAGGGCTATGACTCTCTTCATCGCTCACACACACGCACACACTCATTCACTCTCACACACACAGTCTCTCTCTCTCACACACTCTCGCTCTATCGAACACACATGCACTCACTCTCACACAAACACAGGCGCTCTCACACTCTCGCTCTATCTCTCATGCACACACATTCCTCCTCTCTCTCTCACACACACACACACGCACTCTTTCACATACAAACACACACACACACTCTCTCTCACATACACACACATTCTCTCTCACACACGGAAACACAAACACTCTCTCTCACACTCACACACACACACACACACACACAAACACAAAACTCACTCTGCCTCACTCTAAAGTTCTCCATCTTTATCCTTCTTCCACTCACTTTCTCTCTAAAATCCTCCTTGTCTCAATCTCTCGTTCCACCTTTCTGTCCCACTCTGCCAATCTCTATCCATCACATACTCTTTAGACCTATTTCTCTTTCACTCCCACTTCTCTCTCCAACAACTTCTCTCTACTTCTCTCTCTCTCCTCCCAATACTTCAGCCAGCACAAGCTTTGATGTAACTGTAGTGCGGCAGTGTAGTACAACGGGTAAGGAGCTGGCCTTGTTACCAAAACTTTGTAGGTTCAATTTCAAGTTAGGACACTGCCGTTGTACCCTTGAGTAAGGTACTTTACCTGCATTGCTTCAGTATATGTCCAGCTGTATAAATGGAGGCAATGTAAATGCTATGTAAAGAGTTGTGTAAGTCGCTCTGGATAAGAGCATCTGCTAAATGCCCATCAGAGGCAGTATGCTTTACCTAAGCAAGCTGACCTTAGAACAGAATTCTCTCTCTGCTGATTCGTGCAGGCAGAGGGATAATGCATACAGCACCCCGCCCCTAATGTTTATCAGTCTGCTTACTTTTACTAAGCTGCCATTTAGCAGAGTCTCTCGGGCAGGGTGACAGAATGTGAGCATAAGTGCAAAGATCAGAGTTCCAAAGTTCCCAAGGGGGGCGGGGGGGGCAGGGGTGGGGGGGGGGGGGGGGAGGGGGCTGTCCCGTGAGCCAGATGTGTTTCCACGGAAACAGCGAATGGCAAGTTTCCCTTCTCCCCCTGTTCCAGAACGCTCGACTCGTGATGCGTATGGAAGGTGCGCTGGCCAATCCCACACCCTTCCCATTACAGTAACCGACCTGGTGGAGTCAGAGCCTTATGGATGTCTGCTCAAGACCAAAATGAGGTGTCCATGTCAAAATGAATCAAGGCTGCTGTAAAATGCCCCCTTTTTGCCTCAGGCAGTGTGATATCCTCACAGTCGCAACTGGGTCAAGAGGGCCAGAGGGCCAGAGACACATGTTCAGCTGGGAGGAGCCGTAACTATGGGTAGGAAACTGTTTGTGCTACGATGGAATCCTCTCGCTATCACAGGCGAAAGACAAACATGAGTGCGCCTGAATGCGAGTACAGGTCATTCAGCCAGCCATGGCATCGTATCCACTTCTTCGCTGATAAAAGTTTAAATGATGTCTACAGAGGCATAATGCTGGGGAATTGTTCAGGGTATATAGTGCAGTATAGCATGCGCTTACAGGCCTTCTGATCAGAAGTGATTTAATCTTCTCTCCAGTACATAAAGCCCGAAGAAATCTTCTGTAGCTGAGCCGTGCCTAATGCCCTGGCGTCATTAGTTCCATACGATGCCCCGAAAAGAGCCCAGTCTTTCCACCGCACATCCAAACGTAATATAAAAATCTGTGTTTATTCGAACAGACTACAGTCATGTCCACAGAAGCATGCCAAACCAATGAAGCATGAAAAGCAGCTTTCATTACATACATGTCACACGGTCCTCTGAGCCAGTGGAGACCGCAATAAATATAAACTGATCATCCAGCCTGAAGCTGTCGCATCCCGTCCAAGAAAAATAACATGGCTGTTTCTGAGATATATTAAAAATAGGTCAACATGGTGTGTGTTGCACATTTGTCTGATCAACGCTTTCAAACAACAAGAGATCTCAAACCTAGCCATCCTCCCCCCCCACCCCCACCCTCCAGGCGATGCACAGCTATCCTACCAGAAATCACAAGATGGTTTATATCATTTATAAGGTCACTGGTCTTTTCTGCACACGTTCATCTCTTCTTCTTTTTCTACAGTTAGTCCAGCCATCTTGTCTCATTACCCACAATCCTCTCTGCCTTATACTTCTATGTCTCTCTGTCTTACACTAATGCCTGTCTGTGGGACAAATGTTCAATAAATGAGGACATCTTACATCCAAAGGAGAGCCTTGCGCTAACTTTCTCTGCATGTTTGATGTAACAGGCCTCAGAAGACATTCTGTAGCGCATTCATTTATTTATTAGCGAAGCGTACCGCTGTCAGAGCATGATGCAAACAACAAACACAGAGACCACCGAGTTACCATGAATATTCATCAGCGGTGAGATTGCGATGCTCGGTCTTTGTTTCTGATTTTAATCCCTATCGATAAGTATGAAACTGATGTAACGGCAATCAATCAACATAAAAACTGCCTCCAAGGCCTGTCTGCTCATTAATATTCATGAGCATGATGACCAAAATTGCTCTTTGCCAGAATTGCTCTTCAGAGACTCAGAGAAGCAATGCCATGCTCAGTATTAAGGAAAATTAACTGTATTTAATCTCAACAGATATTCAGCGGAAAAATATTTGACATCTATACAGTATCTTTTGCCCCTTGAAGTGTTCACAGATCTCACTTTCTGTTTTCCATGTGCCATTGTTTACTCTCATGACAGTGTAAAGTATGTAAACAAAGTACTTTAATATGAGAGGGGGATCGGTTCTCATGCAAATAATCTGTAAACTACATGCCTTTAGCAAGACACGGTGGACCTTTAAGTGATTATCCTTTAAAAGGTCAGTGACACCATTAGAGTTAAACCCCTTCAACACGGACTCCATGTCAATAATCAAAGTGGCACAACAGGCTTGCATTGTATTTCCGGTCGCCGTGATGTCACGTCACTTCTGTTAAAATGCCACAAGCTGCCCTTACTGCCAGATTCCAGTAGTTATTTTAAACAACCTTTTCCCCTCAAAACCGTTTTATCTCCAAATATAGAGTTCTGTGGCAAGGCCTTTCCAGAACAGCACACAGACCAAGTCAGCAACTGCAGCCATTCACCAGCTGTGTTCACTTTGAAGGAGATAGACCAGAAGGCCGCTGAAATTTGGGGGGGGGGGGGGGGGGGAACTGCCAAATAAAGCTCAACATCATTGGTCAATGACATGGCCTACTGTGTCCACCTGTGGGACTCCCCACTACAGTAAGCGTTAGCATGGTCAAGATCATATTCTGGACCCTGGGTTCCATGGGGTGATGCAACAAGACACAGTACTTGTATGACGTTACTTTCATGCACCGACCAAGAGGTCCACAACACTTCTTTTAGTCGAGGTCTTATGCAAATCTTGGCTGCAGAAAGATGAACAGCTATCATTACCAACAAGTCAACAGACAAAACACAAAGATGATAAATTGTGGTCAAACATTTATGGAAATATTGCTCACTGTAAGTTAGAGGTAAGCAATTTTGATGACATTTTCTTGAACATTATGGATTGCCCAGGTGCGTACGAACACTTTTGGGTAGCAACCAAACCAATTAGCATAAAGATAAATAAAAATTCGAGCACTGAACAATACAACACTTAATCCATCGCTTATCTGCCTGTCTGGGAGGGCCTCCCTTTTCTTTAAATAAGCGTTCTCTCGCAGACGCGCTCGTGCATTCACACGTTCCGGGCTATTTGTGCACACACACGCTGCCGGCTCCAGCAGGGGTGTTAATGAACGCAGTCTGGCTGCGCGGAGACGATCCCGCGAACGCTGGGACACGCCGCACCCCTCCTGGCGCGCGGCGGTAGTTACCGGCTCCGCCCCCCCCCCCCCTTCCCCCCCCCCCCCCCCCCCCCCCCGCCTAACGGTTTAATTGGAGTCGTTATTCTGATGGAAAGCAGACCCTCCAGGTGTCCGACGTGTAAATCAGCCGCCGATTAGGCGTCGGCGGAAAGGCCCAGCTGGACCGCTGCGATACGCGCAGTCAGACGGCGGCGGGTTTTAAAAGACGATCTCGCTAACTTTCCGCATTTCGGAATCCTCGCTTCTTTTATTATTTTCTCTCTCTCTCTCTCTCCTTCCTGCATTTTCCCACTTTTGTAAAAAAAAAAATGTATTTCAGGTTCCGTGTCTTCGGTCTGCGACGGGTAAGTGGGCCCTTCACCTTGGGACGCCGAGACCCAGTTCCTGGCGCCCTTCTCAAGGTTCTTCTGAAGCCGTTCTAATTGCGACGGCGTGATCTGTGTCACCCTCAAGGTGCCTCGGCCTGAAGGACGTCCTTCGGCTGAACCCGGGCGCGTCTCTGGCTTTTTCTGGGGCGGTCGCTGGCGGACGCGCGGCTGCTCCTGCAGGTTCAGGTGCGTGTTTATACACGCGCGGCCGGGACAATAAGCTGGCAGACCGGGGGGGGGGAGGGGGCCCAAATACAGCCTGTTTGGCCCTTTGATCACTGAGAGGACAAAAGGGTCTGCCTCTGCACAGTGTCAGCGGGCCTTCCTCAACTGACAAAGTAATAAGTAACAGGTAAATGTATTTTAAGAATGCATCTATTTTGCATCATGTATATTCCTATTCACACACAGTTTTGTAAATGGTCTGTGAAAACTACGTAGCCCATAAACACCACAAAAATTCTACAGTTGTTGAAGAGCCAGGATGCACAGACGAACATGCATCATGTATGCAGTGCATACATGCACATACGCAAGCGTGCGCGTGTATGTACGTGCAGCGCATGTATGCCCTTGCATACACGTGCATTTAAGTATCATGTGCGTGTGCATACGTACATGCAAACCAGTGTTACGTGTCAACTGAATAGCATCCTGTACACTCTCCCCCGTTCATCTTTTGTCTATTTTTGACAATTTAATCCCTATTTCTGTTATCCTGTGATCTTTCCTCTTTCCATCTCTCCCTTTCCCTTTTTTCTTCTCTTTCACCTGGTGTGCTGGCATTTCGATCTGCCACTCTGCACTGCCAGGATTTCATGCCTCCAGTCTTTCTTTTTTTTTTCTTTCTCTACCTGTCAAAATCCCGCTTTTATCCTGTCCTCCTTTCATCCTTGAGCTCCTGCGTTCATTCCTTCTTTCTGAGGCAGATGTGGCCACAGTCCAGACATCCCATCCCGACAGCTGCAGCACTTCATTTGACTAGTCATCGCCTTATTAGAACCAATACAGCCATTTCTCCAAAGACGGGAGATTATAAATCATGCAAGCGGTGTGAAATCATTTTGGGCTAGAATAGGATTCCCCTCTGGACTCCTCATCTAATATAATTTATTAGTATCCCTTTATATTGTTACCAAATATAATCTGGAACAGTGTGCGTTTTGAGATGAGGGCCCACTTGTCCCCTTCAACTCAAAACTGAGATGTCTTGTGAATAATAGTCACATGGACCCTCTTCTTTGCTCATCCACAGCTTGTAAAGCTAAAAGGAGTAATAGTTGGATTGACAGCCTCCGTTGGCCAGCATGGCATCTGCTGAGAGCAAACACTGTGTGGTCTCACACCGCCAACTCCGCACGAGTGGCAGCACAAACTGTCCACCCGCCTTGATGTCCTCTGTGAGGCTTTTTTATCGTTTCATTTTAAGAGGAAAGGCTAAGAACCCCTCACACCCATAAAGTATGACAGTGACTATCTACAGGTACAGTGAGGAGAGAATCGCAAAGAATTAATTACTACTACTACTACGGCTACTACTAAGCACTTAATACTACTGCTGCTACTTACTACTACTACTGCTATTGCTACTACTTCTGCTACTATTGCTACCACTACCACTACTACTACTACTACTACTAAGAACTTAATACTACTGCTACTACCACTACTACTATAGCTACTGTTACTACTCCTACTACTACTAAGAACTCACTACTACTGCTGCCACTCACTACTACTTACTATTGCTACTGCTAGTAATGATAATACTCCCCCCTTTCCCACCCGGGGTGGGTGGGTTGAGTAACTCACTCTGCTGCAGGGCGGGGCAGAGAGGTTGGGGGGAGGGGGGGTTGATTATGGAAGTTGATTTTGAATTCTTTTTCATTTCCTTTGCTGGCATCTTCTCCAAAGTAGGTCAACACAGAGAGGATTGAGGTTAGAGAGAGGGAGAAAGCAGGAGAGAGAGAGAAAGAGAGGGAGTGGGTGAAAGACAGGGAGAATGATGTAACGGAAATTAAAAACAGTGAGTGACAGAGAGAGAGAAGGGGGAGAGATGAATATAAAAAAGTGAGAGTGAGACAGAGTAAGAGCAGAGACAGCAGAGGTGCTGTACGTGTCCCATGTTAGACAGCGATTCTGGACTGAAAACTAAAAGGCGGTTTTGTATTCCACGCCGTCGGCAGGCTATTTAAAGGAATCAGTGGGGCGAGTGCGCAATTGCAGTTGTGCAAATGGTATAACATAACAGATGCATCCCATAAAGCTCTTAAGCCTTCGGATGAAATCACTGAAAAGAGCGGAGACCATCCCACTCATTCAGATGGCTAACGTGCTACAGTCGCACAGGAATCCCCTCAGCTTTCCCAGAGCATCGCCATGTACACCTCCCTGCGTAACGGCTCTGCATACTAACAGTAACAGGTGTAACGGACATAATGGCTCTCCATGTTAACAGTAATGGATGTAACAAACATAATGGCTCTCCATGTTAACAGTAATGGATGTAACAAACATAATGGCTCTGCATATTAACAGTAATGGGCATAACAAACACAATGGCTCTGCATGTTAACAGTAATGGGCATAACAAACACAATGGCTGTGCATATTAACAGTGACGGGTGTAACGGACATAATGGCTCTCATATTAACAGTAACAGACATAATGGCTCTGCATATTAACAGTAATGGGCATAACAAACATAATGGCTCTCCATGTTAACAGTAATGGGCATAACAAACACAATGGCTCTGCATGTTAACAGTAATGGGCATAACAAACACAATGGCTCTGCATGTTAACAGTAATGGGCATAACAAACACAATGGCTGTGCATATTAACAGTGACGGGTGTAACGGACATAATGGCTCTCATATTAACAGTAACAGACATAATGGCTCTCATATTAACAGTAACAGACATAATGGCTCTCATATTAACAGTAACAGGTTTAATGGACATAATAGCTCTCCATTTTCACTCCTCTCATCGTGGGTTACTGCTGCCCTTTCTGGACCTAATTTGTGCCCCAGATTTGTACTTTTTTCCACTATTTTTTTTAAGGACAACTTGAGGACCCGTTTCAGTGCTGGGGCCTCTTCCCGTGATCTGGAGAAAGAGCAGAGAAGCAAACTCTGTCCTCCAAAGAGCGAGGCATCAGCCACCTCTCCGAGCAAAGGTACCTCACCTACAGCCAGCACAGGTACCTCACCTAGAGGACGCCCACTCCCAACCATCCCCCAAAGCGCAATGCGAGGCCCCGTCGGACTGCCTAAAACAGTGGATCTGATACCAGTATTCCAAAGCGTTGTTCCAATGGCATATTCACACACAGGAAATCAGCGGCTTCGTAGGATAAATGACCGGTCATACTCGCAAATGCACGCGAATGTTTTTCATTACTGCAGAGGCCCGGGAGGTGAGGCAATGCCCCGGCGTTTGCCATGGAAACGGGCGGGAAGAGCACAGAGCCCGAATAACCCGAGGTGCAGCTGACCATCTCTCGCCGCAGCCGCACGCGCACACCGCCCACAGCCAGACAGCAGGTAATTACCCCGCGTTTCCGACCGCGTCGCCCCTAACGACCGCGAGAAGCTAAATAACGCACAGCGCCGGCCAAGGGCGAGGAGGACGCGAGACCCTGCGAGGCTCAGCAGATGATAAATTGCAAATATGGAGGGCTGGTTTTTTTTTTGTTTTTTGTTTTTTGTTTTTTGTTTTTTTGGTGCGTTTCAAAGCGGTTAAATAAAAGCCAGCTGTCAGGCCTGTCACGCTAATCGCAATGAGCAGAGCCCAGTGAAGATCCATAATTACAGAGACACTGAAAAGCACTTGTTCGCTCTATCTGAGCTGCTCTGCTGCAGAGAGAGGGTTCTGAATAAAAACACATTTGCCTCCACAGCAGGACCCCGCTGGACATGGCGACTCGCTGACCTCGGTGACCTGCCTTGTAATCGGCTTACGGCTCACAGGGGGAGGGGGAGCGGAGCGCGGCGGTGACGCAACGCCCGGTCTTCACCAGGCCGAACATCTTCGGCTAATCCGCAAGAACATCGAAATCGAAAAAAGGGACTAGAAAAAAGTGTTTCGGAGGCCGGCAGAGGACACGCGCCACAGTATGAACATTTCCTACACAATGGCACTGGCATGTATACCCATTGAGACAGAACTAACGGCTGCACTTTCCCACTCAATAAAAGCAATAGTGTCACGTAGGTCGCCATGACAGCCATGAAGCCAGCAACAAGGAACCACCTGGTAACACCTGTCCAGGTGCAGCTTGCAGGTGACCAAATGGTGCAGAGAGGCCCAGTCATTCATCTGATGGCCCAGACACCTCTTCACCTCCAGAATTTGAAACTCAAGATTTCAATCATTTTGTTTATCCTTTATATCCATAGCCATGAAACCCAAAAATACCATCACTGGAAATCAAGGCACCTTCACTGATTGCCCATGGCAAGAATCTGAGGATGTGTGATATAAATAGTTTTACAATCACCGTATAACTTCATCATTCATCAACACCACATCACTGTGGGCCAGCAAACAGCAAAACAGAAACGATCTTGGGAACAGATGTCAGAACTTGGTTTAGTGACGACATTGACGACCCATTTCAGGCCCACTGACGTCCATTTAATTATCTTTCTCACAGTCCAACCAGATAAAAAAAACACCAGATAACTATCAGGAAAGTGCAGATGTGTGAGTAGAACAGCGGAAATGGTTACGAGTTGCAACCTTTGCCCAGGCTTTATACCGTATAATTTTACCAGCGGTGCGGTGTGGTGTGTAGCTGGATGTCATTTTGTTGGACGTAATAGAGTTGTTTTGTCTGATTCATACACCATCCTTCTTCTGGCTGAAAAGCCATTCATTCCAGCTGTAACGGTCATCAGGTTGCCCAGGTTGCCAAGGTGATTCCGGTTGGTCACCGTCCCCCACTGTGAGGTGACATCAGAGCATCAGCAGAGTCCTTGTAATGAAACAGCCCACACACACACACACACACACACACACACATGCGCACATACGCGCGCGCGCACACACACACACACAGCACATGCACACACACAGAGGCAAGCTGCCCAAAGAGGACTGCAGTCACAGAGTGGTGGAAACAGAGCTTTCTTACAAGCAGTCAATTTGAGACAAACTATATCCCAATTTTATATAAACCCACCCCGAGTTCCAAAATCAGCAACACTTCCCCTTTTGTTAGGAGGGCAAGCACAACTGTGTAGCACTGGCAGCACAACTCCGCAGGCCACACGCTGAGGGAGTTATATCTGCAAATTTACCTGCACCCCTTCATGCAAGTACAACAATATGAATTTTAGAGAACGAGGGAGACAGAGAGAGGAGGCTGAGAAAAATAGAGAGTGAGAGAGAATGAGAGACCAAGGGAGACAGAGAGAGCAAGAAACAGAGAGAGATAATGAACAGTCTGTGCAGGCAGAGGTGCTCCAAGTATGAACTGACATAAAGCGTTCAGGAGAGAAGTCAACAAATATTTGTAAAACCAAGCCCTGTGCAAAGTGTTTAGCTGCAAGCAGCAGACCCGTGTCAGGTCTCCGGTCTGCGCCGAAGCAGACCTGTGAGCGAAAATGCTTTTCCCCTGCTGACAAAACCGC
Source organism: Anguilla anguilla (assembly GCF_013347855.1). Classification (NCBI taxonomy): domain Eukaryota; kingdom Metazoa; phylum Chordata; class Actinopteri; order Anguilliformes; family Anguillidae; genus Anguilla; species Anguilla anguilla. The sequence goes on from NC_049217.1 coordinate 21,274,605, forward strand.
TTTCCTCACAGAGCAGAGTGACCCGGCACGGGCGTCTGGAGACCGGCAGGCAGGGAATCTGCATTCAGGCGCTGTCAGAACCGCGTTAGCACCTTAGAGCGTCAAATGAGCGTAGCCCCCCCCCCCCCCCCCCCCCGCCCCCCAAACCCCGTCACGCTCTGCGTCTCCGGAGCCCTGAGGCGTAGGGTCAGCGCCTCGGTTACGCGTTGACGGGCCGAGAACTTGGCCCCGCTAATTACCGCCATCTCGGCTCAAGGGCAAAGCGGCGCCGACAGGCGCGGGACCTGCCGGCCAGAGACGTTCTAGAACCTTCCTGACACCCCTTTGGCACCGCCAACTTCAAAAGCGAGCACCGGCCTGAATGCAAATCTCTCATGGTAACTTACAGCAGACCTACACTTCTGAGCTTTCGTTTTTTTTGTTTTTTTTTTCCTGCTCAGGATACTGTTTTCGCGTACACCACCATCGCCCATGTGCTTGTCAAACAGCGTTTTAAAAGCGCAAACGTTTCTATTCAACCCAAGCATCCTGCCCTTTCCTTTACTTTTCCTTCAGTCTTGTAATTGGGTCCCATTTCTGACTGACAAGAAAAGGCAGTACGCAAAATGTGTAGATGCAACCCTATCCTATATACCACACCCAGAGTGTCACATACATGAGCAAACCAGACCATCGGACCACTCAGTCCATTAAGCACATGGGGGGGGGGGGGGGGGGGGCAGAGAGGAGGGACATCACCCTGAAGCTGTAAGAATCTCCATTTTCAGCTCTAAATATGAGGGATAGTTCCAGGGTGTTGCCATTTCAGCTGAAGATCTTGCATCATTCAGCGGACAGTGTTGTACGACAGAGACCCACAGACTGCAGCGATAGGTCTGGGCTTTCCCCACACGCCGCGCCCAGCATCCTTTGCTTCGCTGACGTGATGCAGTCCGCACGCGCTCCGGCGTGGCTCTGTAATGCTGCCGCAGAGGCGGTGGCGAGGAGATCCGCAGCTTCGCCGGGCGGCTTTTTGAAGACAAACGTTTCCGCTGCGTACGAAGAGGACATCCAAAAGAGCGATCCCTCGCCTCTCCCTGCTCTAAACACGAAATGTTTCGGGGGCCGCGTTGCTCCGCGGGCCTGACACATTAACCACACGCTTGCACATCTCCACAGCCCATCGCCTCTCCGAGAAGGACGCTGCGTAACCGCGTTCCCGAGCCGTGCTCGGGGTGTTCTCGTTTAATGAACGCAGATTACAGCGGCAAGCCAAACAGACAGATGATTAACAGTCCCGCCGTAGCGAACGGACGCTCACGCTAGCAGCTCGCCCCAGCTCGGGGGGGGGGAGGGGGGGAGGCGGTTTCTCCTCAGAACCGTACGATAAAAACATATACCTCAGTGGGATAAGAGGCTGTTAATCTCCAAAGCTGTCACTTTTTTTTTTTTTTTTTTTTTTTCAATTACCACAGCAGATTACAGGAGCGGGTGTGTTTTTTTATTTTTTAACCGTTGGATGAACAGCAGAGATGCGGCCGCTCGCCGGAGGGTACTGTTGGCGTGTTCGATAAGCGGCAGCCTTTCTGAGTCTGAAGCTCCCCGTATCGGCCTCGCCGTAGCCCGTGACGACAGCAGCGGAAGGGCGGAGCCCATAGTGGTTGCCGTGGTGCGCGGTCTTTCAGAATTCTGTGCCTCGTTTTGTGCCACACACACACACAGACAGACACACATGCACGCATACACACACGCACGGGCACACACACACGCGCACACACACACACACAGACACACATGCACGCATACACACATACGTACGGGCACACGCACAGGCACACGCACACACACACACACACACACACACATACACATACACACGCGCGTACACACACACAGACAGACACACATGCACGCATACACACATACTTACAGGCACACGCACAGGCACACGCACACACACACACACACACACATACACATACACACGCGCGCACACACACACACACGCAATACTAATTAATCTCAGAGCCTCAGCCTCCTACAAGACATCATCGACTTGCAGAGAGAACCTAGATTCCCCTCAGGAGGGAATGTTCAAGTGATTATACAACATTTACACAAATTCTGCACAGTGTAATGTCAATACAATATCACAATAATAGGGTTGCCGATGCATGCAATATGTGAATTGATATATGCTGGCATGCATGCTATTGTGCAAAAATAGGCCTTAACCATTGTGAATCGACCACATTATAACGGGACAAGTCTCATACAGACTCACTTCAATTCCACAAAAACATAATGTCATAGGAGTGCAACACTAAACCTCACAATGCTCTAATTCCTACCCCACCTCCATTCCCGTTCTCTTCCCTAACGCTTCTGCCCCCTTTTCCCACCCGGACTTCACAGACTGCTCCAGCCCCGACAGGCTCCTGGTTCAGCCACGCCATGACACCACCTGGAGGTCTAGATGTATGGTCTTGCTCCAAATAATTAATGAACACTTATTTGCTTGGACTGCCTACTTTGCCAGCTAGTTCCATATCCTCAGGCTGTAATCTGCCCAACCACAGTAATTATTCACTCGGATAGATTCCCCATTATCTCCCTGTTACCATTCAGCCTAACTAACTATTGACGCTGGGCCAGCCAGCAGAGAATTGGCGCCCCCTCTCTGCAGTTGTGGCCCCCCAGGGATTTCACTCCACTGGGGGGTTTTTTCTACGCTCATTTTTTCTTCCCACTGGGAGCTCCTTTTTTTATCTCACTCACTGATTATAGGGGGACTCATTCCTGTTTTGCTGTAATGTGTCTTTGCGTAAGTGTCTGTATAAAAATTTCCATATGCATAAAATTGAATAGAACTGAAACTGCACTGAAATGAGTTCTCAGTGTTGTATCCCGTGTAAAGAGAAAATTGGTATAAATTGGGCAAAAGAAACAAAATCTGTGACACACGCAGAAGAAATATTTACGCACTGCAAATATGAGCAAGTCCTGTAATCTTACTGAATAATGCTGCCTCTATCTACAAATGGCACATATAGCAACTTGGCAAAGAATCTAAGACGTTCCTTTGTGTTCTTTGCTGACTTTCTACAGCGTTATTATCGTGCTACGTTGATTACAGAGGAATTTGCGCTCAAACCGGAGACCGAATACACAAACTAGACGCATGCTGATATTGCAAGCTAAAGAGGTTTGAGCTAGCAAACTCAAAATGACTACAACTCAATGCTTGCACTGCGCTTAGATATCTAGTGGCTGGAGTTTGTCCACAGGCTGGCCTCGATATTAAAAAGAGCACTCAGCCCCACTGGCTACTTAAAGAACAACAACTCAAGCACATTTATTTACAAAGACCCCCCCCCCCCCCCATCTCTCCACAGAATGTCTGGAGAATAACCTCCATTTGTACACAATTCAAAGTTAGTTCCCTTCAGTGAAACCTAGGAGCACGGAAAAAAAACGGCCCTTTCTTTGGGAAGAAAGAAGATTCCGCTCCGGCTGGGCATCAATCAAACCCAAAACCGATGTCTCACAAGCCCAGTTTCCCAAGCATTACAGTACACTGCCACCTGTTACAGGAGGGAGAAACTAAGAAAACAGGGACGAACAGGGAGCAGAATATGGAGATGCATTCGCACTGCTCCAACAGGCGACCGTGGAGGCATTCATGTCCACTGAGATTGTTAGAGATGGCAAATGGGACCTGCCATTACTGTCCAGCCATCAGCACAGTGGGCAGGTGTCTTCAACCCGATACCTGGCAGGCAGCTAACGTTACCTCACACACATTTCTGTACCAAGAAAGGATCTATTGATCAGCATCAGACTGAGCAATCCGCTGATAATCCAGGGCATAAATACATATTCCCCCACACCCACGTTCCCCATGTGAGCTCTTACACAAGCACAAGCTCAAGCGCTTCCTCCAGGAGGACATAAGCCCATTGGCCACCGCACCGTTGGATTCATGATCTGCCACAGTGAGAGCAGGCTCTCTCCACAGACAACAATGAGGAGGATTGTGCCGGCTCCTCGTATTATGCTACGAACCGCTTCAACAGAAACGGTCAATTGAAAAGAACGGCAAACACACTTCTTTTCATTTTTTTTTTTTTTTTTGTTGCCGCATCCGACAACGAGCGTGCAGGCGCTGAAATGCAGCAGCTGTGTCGGTCTCCTCCAATCCCTGTCTTTTCATCGCTCCTTCCTTTCCCCCCCGTCCTTCGCCATTCTTCCCTGACCTCAATTCATTTTCATTTCTCTCGCTTTCCTGTGATCCAGTTATTTGACAGGAAACCCAGGCGTTGGCACACATCCAAAGCAACACCGGTAATTACAGAGGCTGCTCTTTCTTCATAGTACAGCCGCGATTAGCGTGCGCTGATCAGCCCAGGGAAAGGTGCACACGGGTGGGCAAACGCACACGACACCCCCTGACTGTGATCTTTCCGTGTCACTGCAGCTCAGGGTTAAGGAAATGTTGAGCTGTTAAGTTTCGGTTCTGCGTGTTATTCCCGGTTTCCCCACCCAAATGTATAATAATAAACAACAGACTCCTCGCCTAAATAAAAAAAAAATAATTTTAAAGGCGTAATAAAATTCTCACAAACAAAACACAGGCCTTTTCTCTCAGATGAATGCGAGCATAGCGAGTCGTTAACAGGATCATGGACAGAGATAAGGGCACCATTCGGTGCATCAGTTTTACCTCCATAAAAAATGTAAAAAAAGAAAACCTTACGTTTCCCTTTAACCTAATCAGCAACAGTTAATCTTGGCTGCTATTGTGACCAGTACAGCGATATTCACCTTGTCCCCCTCTACACTGTTTTGTAGAACACATTTCTTGTGAGCAAATAAACTGCACAACATCCCAGTGGCAACTTATATAATCCAGCTGGCTTGCTGAACCGGGTAGAGGGGGGGAATGATGAAGGAATGAAATGGGAGGAGGGGGGCACAAATCAACTGAAGGCCTGAGATACTGTCAGGCAAAGAGAATAAAAGATGGGAACAATAAACAGAAAGTTGGGAGAGCGAGGGAGAGAGAGAGGAGGGGGAGAGAATGAGAGACAGAGATAGAAATGGAGAGATAAAGAAGACAGAGACAAATAATGATGTTGCAAAGCCACAAGCCTCCCCTTCTAATGAGCGACGCAGACACCGGGGCGTTTATGCCGAAGTGCTGCTTACACTGCAGAGGCTATATACCGTATCAGTCCCCTTTGCTTTGACACGGTTTGTTTCCTTTTTTGCTGGCTACGCTTTCGACAGACAGAGAAGGGAGAGAGAAACGGGGGGAGAGAGATGAACAGACGGGGGGATAGACTGATCATTAAAGAGGGAAAGAAACGGGGGAAGAGAGGAAGGAGTGAGAGAAGACAAGGTGATGAAATAATGACCGGAGAGCGCCGTGTCCCACAGTGAGGTGGACGTGCGCTCCGATTGAACAGAGCATCACACATCCAGGAAGGGACGGTGTGCCTGGCTGAATACGTGTTTGGGGGGCTCCTCTCTCTCTCTCTCTCTCTCAGCTAGTTTGAGGCAGAAACAGGGACTTGTGGGTGGGGGTTGGGGGGAGATAAGAAGTTATTATTTTGTGCTGCGATGTTTGATGTGGGGAAAATGGAAATCGTTAAACCGTATGCGTTTGGATCTTTCACGCAGATGCGCAGATCTTTCAAAAAAAAAAAATCCTTTTTTCCATCCTATCTTTTCCGTTTGCTCTCTATCACCCGAGGCCACCTATAAAGCACAGATCGCAGTTAAAATAATGACACTGAAAACCTTCAATAACGATGCAGATTATTTTTGTACATCACCCATTACAACATTATGGTGCATAACCATTCACTAAATGAATGCACTGCTTACAATGGGCCCAGAGGGGTTTCATTCAACCAGTACCACGAACCTCGACTCCATATTCAAAAATAGATTCGTAGTCACGCAAGCACACTCCTCGGCCTGCATGGTATTTAAATGTTAAAAAGGTTGATTTGTCTACTTTGAAAATGCAAGTCTCGCCATTTTCAATGTCTTGCATGAAAAATGTAAAAATACATTTTAAATGCCGTAGCCGAATTTAATAATCACCATCACGAAAAGGTCACCTTGAATGAAAAGTACATTATTTATGATCTACGAAAGCAAATGAAAAAGTGAATTTCTTTGACGTAGGCGTGATCTGTCAAGTGTATGTCTTACCTTCTGAAAAATTCATTTAATTCATAACTGCACAACAAAAGACCATGCAATGTCAAAAATCAATTTTAACTGTGATGGTTTCTCCCTGCTACATTATAAGGTTACAGAATTGTACACAGTGACGCAATCATGCTTGTCCACTAGGGCAGCACTACACAGAGTACCAGAACTGGCTTTCATAAAGAATAGGGACACCCACAAACATGTTTCCTTCAACTGAATGCACTGGGTGTGACCGTCTACAAAATTATGACACAATTTGGATCATCATCAGCCATAAATTAAAAGCTACTCAGTAAATATAAATAAAATGTATTTATGGTTTGAACCTTGTGGTGGGGGCTACCGCCAAGTTTACTATTTGAGAATACGCTATAAAAAATGACTGCTATGGTACAGTCTTTCCTGCAAGCCTTCTGCCAGTAAGCGGCATCATAATACCAAAAGTGGGTGGAGTTACAATTGCAACTCTCACTCACTGGAACCAATCAAAAGCGTTTGCCCTTCACAACAAAATTCTGCGTTTGGTTCAAATCGGTGAGATATTGGTGTCACGTAGCTCGTAGCTCCGCCCACTCTTGGTTGTCATGACTTGCAGCACCTCTGCCTTTCTGAGGGAAAGCTGAGCAGTGCATTACAGCACTCCAGACACCTGTAGAGCCACTGATGACTGCCCGGAGAGCCATTCCCATAGGCCCCAGAGGAGCCCCCCTTCACAGGCTGTAAGTCCCTCCCCCCTCTCTCTCTACTGACCAACAGTGTCATTAGTAAATTGGCAGCAGAAGCTGATTAATTCTGTAGCAATCCGGTCAATACCATCCCCTCCGGCACATTCCACAACTTATGCCAAGATTATCCTTTTATTCTTCCTCCCTCTTTTCCCCCTTAACCCCCTCCCTCCCTCTTTTCCCCCATAACCCCCTCCCTCCCTCTCTCTCCTCTCATGTTCTAATCACATCTTTCTCCAATTAACCTTGCTCAGTAAATAGTAAAAATTGCCTTTTCCCTTTTTCATCCTCTCTTTTTCAATGCATTTACACGTATCGCAGTCCATCAACATTCTCCCCGTTTCTCACTTTCTCTCAAATCCAAATCACAATTCCCTTCCACTCCCGTAATCGCCCTCTCTCGATCTCTGCCTCTCCTCCCCTCTTTCCCTTGCTATCCTTCTCCCTCTCCCGGTTCCAGGAAGATAAGCAGGAATTTGTTCTGTAGTTTTTTCTCTCCCAGCGAGGAACAGAGGATGTGTACTCCACTCCAGTCTGACAGAAGGGTGTTTTCTTATGGAGCCCCAGGAGAGGAGAATAAAATGGATAGATGTGAGGCGGGCGAGTCCAGCACACAGATCAGGGTCGGAGCGCTGGAGGTGAGCTCCCCCCGATCGACACCGAGAGAGAGAGAGAGGGGGAGAGAGAGAGAGAGACAGAGAGAGAGAGAGGCTGAGAGAGAGGTAGAGAGGGAGAGAGCACGAGAGAGAGAGAGGGAGAGAGCACGAGAGAGAGAGGGAGAGGGAGAGAGCACGAGAGAGAGAGAGAGAGGGAGAGAGAGAGGGAGAGCAGAAAAGCTCTTGAAGACGGCCCGTGGCGTCCACTCCTTTTCTGTCTAAGAAAATATTCAGGCTAAAAAAAAATATTTCCGGCATTTCAAGCAGATTCTCACTTCAAATGTTGAAAGTTATATTTTTAAGTTGCAATGCGTTTCCATCGGTTGACAGACGCTGTTATCCAGACCGACTCAGAAAAGTGAAGAGCACCAGTGTTTCTCTCCAGAACACAAAAATGCAAAATCACCAGGAAGACACAAAGGCCCATTGATAATCAATAAGTGTAATGTTGACCTAACAAGCAACCATTTGAATTGCAACAGAAGCTATGACTGGACAGATAACCTCTCTTAACGCAGTTATGCCGAGAACATTATGCAAAAAGTAAATCCAGAGAAAGAAAAGATATTTAAAAAAAGAATGCTTCCTCTACAACAACCACATTGGCACAATTGTACGTCAAGCAGCTCTCATAGTTCAGCTGCTGAACATGCAACTCTATCAAACCAACACACAGGTGCTCAGGTTTGTAGAGGGAGATCAACGCAAAAGACCTGTGCAGGACGATCTCATCATGTCATGACCTCATTGCTTTAGTATAGCCTTTATCGCCATCTAGTGTGAAAACAAAGACACTGCCCTTACTATGGGGGAGCCCTTACTGAGTGGAAAACCTTCAGTTACATTACATTACATCACATGCATTTATTCGGCAGACGCTTTTATCCAAAGAGATGTCCAATAAATGAAGACCGAAGGTCACTGGAACAACTACAAAACACAGGTCCGATAAGGTACAATACTCATTTCGTTATTCATAGCCGCGAACACATTAAGTCCAGTTCACACAGTAAACATTACTCCTTGACCTAACCTAAGCTAAGTCAAACTAGGAGGCATGACAGGCTACAACATCAAGATAACGATACAAAGTACAATGTAAGTGCTTTACGTGCAGTTTAACCAAAGCAGCACCAGTAGCAGGAGACATGACACGGCATAAAAGGAGGTTCTGATTCGCTGTTGCAGACAAGCGGGAATACGACGACAGACGTCTTCGCTTGTCACTCGTCCCCATTCCGCATTCGTACTGGTGATAAGCTGTAAATGTTTTCAGGTTGCAGGGCCGGTGGTTCTGTAGTGTCCACCCATAAACACACACACTGACTGTAATGGATTCATCCACAGTAGAGAAAAACAGCGCATCTGTCAGATAGCAGGGCCAGCACAAATGCAGACAAGCTCTCCCCAGCTAGCACAAGCTAGCAGAAAAGTGCCATTACCACTTACACCAATATTGCGGGGAGCTTGTGGTGATTAACATTTAAAAAATGCTTTTCCAACTTTTTTTTATTTATTTATTGACTTATATTACCCAAACCCAATATATTACACGACCCAAAATCAAAGCTTCCCAGGCACCTTGAAAAGGCTCCTGATCACCACTTTCTCCCCCCACGGGAAAATTTTGTCCATACATTTTTACAGGCACGGTGCTGACCCAACAGAACCATGACAGCATGGTTTCACATGCCAAAAAACAAAACGTCATTTAGTGTGGAGGGTCCCTGTGTGAAAAAAAATTGTATGCTTTTGCATACTTCAAGCAGAATTATATAAACTTCAATCATACTTCAAGTACACTTCAGCATATTTTCTCCAAAATATTGGGTCCCCAGTCTGTCCCTGAATTGAACAGTCCCTGTTCATTGAATAATGAATAAGCATTACACATTCTGTCATTACTGACAGATGCAAAGAGGTTCAAAGCCATAATGTACCAATTCTCCTTTCCTGTGAGTTCAATTTTATTATCATTCCTGGCCACGTCCCTTGATACCAAACGCATAGTAAAAATTAATGGCTCTTTCAAAAACTGAGTGATATTAATTACGTTTATTTATTTATTTCTACTGACATATTTTAATGTCCCCTACAACAGCTACGTGTGACTGAGGAACCTAAAGCATAGCTCAGTAGACACCAACAGAGTGAAATATTCAGTGTTAAATCAACCGTTATAGAGTACATATTGTCCCTATTGGACTCATACAAGCTCTGCTACTGGATGTTCTACTGTGAGAACATTATACTTTGATGTGAACTGACACACAAATCTTAGACAAAGTGGGGGGGGGGGGTTCACTGTTATATATTTTTTAATCTTGTCAGCACGAGACCTGGACACAAGGAGGGTGCATTTTGGGAGGGCTCCCCTGAGTTTCGGGGATGCACAGTAAAATTTAGAAGCAGTACAGGAGCTAATAAAATATTCACTGGGACCACGCCCATTACATGTGGCGGCAAAGCGGATTGGAACGTCTCTGCGTGTTTTTCATGCGCAGATGCATCTTTCCCTTCCACCTCGGTGATTTTGGCCGGGCGCCAGTTTGCTGTGGTTTCTGGATTGTTTTATGGGGCCTCTGATCTGATTACTGCTAAAGATAGGTCAGCTTACATAATGCTACAGCTTGCTAAATATGAGGCATCGCTCTCTCTGTCTGTCACTCTCGCAAAAACACACTGTCTCACTCCCCCCTCCCTCCCTCTCTTACACGCCATCTCTTTCCCTCTGGTGATCTCCACCCATTAATTCTCCCCATGTGCAATACAGCGAAGAACAGACTCATAATATAGACTACTAATCTTTTTAGTCATGCAGCAAATAATGTGAGAATGGTGTGCACTACACTCACACTACAGTTCGTGAAAGTATGACACGACCTACTGCTCTCTTTCTCTCTCCTTCCCTCCATTTCACCTCTAATCTCTCCATTTTTTATCCTCCTGCCGTCTTCCTCTATGATATGAGACATTGCTGTCTGAGTGTCTCTCTCCCTCTCTATCCATCTTTCACATGTGAAGACTCCTTTAACCCAGGCTATAGATCAAGACCGCGCTGTATGTGCCTCTGTGTCAGTGGTTTGTGGAAAAACAAGATGGAGTGAATCAGTATTTGTAGAGGTCAAATTGTTTATTTGTGCATTTTTTTTTCAGTCACGGTGTCAGTCTGAGGGCATGACTCAGTCTTAAGACCCTGTGGTGCTTAGCATGACAAGCATAGGATGATTTAACCACAGTCAAAATCACCTCTCTAAGTCAGACCAGGTAATCATCCGGCTATAAAACAAAAACTCTCATTTTTGCATAACCATTTTTTCTGTAAAAATACGTCCCAGAAAACATAAAAAACTTAATAAAGCATTAATAAACCTTAATAAAGTTACATAATGGTAATTTACTATCCGCATGCCTGAGATCATCTAGTTTTCCTTCGGGTCATTTCCAAAAAGAGTTTTAATCTTCACTCTTCCACTTAGAGGTAGTTTAACACGGATACTGAGCTCTCCTTAGACACATACATTAAATTATAATTGCGAGGCGAGTCGACCATTTTCAGAGAACAGCCCCCAGGGACCTCAGCGCCAATTCAAATACTCCTTATGCTGCCACTCCCTCGCACCCACAGATTCCGTACCTGCGACGGGGTGTTTGCACACACCCTGATCAAAAAGAGCCACCCACGGCAGCCCCACTTCTGCTTTAAAAGGTCATTTTAGGAGCCGAATCTGTTGCATTAAAAAGTGAAACATCAAAGAGCGGAATTTTTCCCTGGTAACTCATTTCTGGCAAAAATGTCAGATGGCACACTAGAATTCTAAGTGGTTGTTCACGGTTACCTAAACTGACCTAAAGCTTGATCATAACACTGTGTTCTTTACATATATCTGCAAAAAAATGCGCAGGTAATCCCCCCTCTCTGGGGAGTTACAACAGCAGTGCCAAGAGGCACCAGACATTTGAGAAGTGTGTGTACGTGTGTGTGTGTGTGTGTGTGTGTGTGTGTGTGTGCGTGTGTGCATCTGTGTGCGTGTGTGTGTGTGTGCATGCATCTGTGTGTGTGTGTACCTGTGTGCACGTGTGTGTGTGTGCGCCTGTGCATGTGTGTGCATGTGCGTGTGTGTGTGTGTACATGCATCTGTGTGTGTGTGTGTGTGTGTTTGTGTGTATGTGGGGGGGGGGGGGGGGGGGGGGGTGGGGTGCTCACAGAGATACGCATATGTTCATAAGCCCTGAACAGAGGGTGGGGCTGGGGTCAGACGACACAAGTCATTCAAAAAAATATTTTATTCATAACATGGAATTATCGGCACTAAAATGAGACTTTCAGAACATATTCTCTCTTCTACCCACCCCTCCTGTAGTCCTCTCTTAACAGCCCCATAGTTCCTGCTTCCACACGCGTGTCCCGTATGTTATTCCCAAGCTCAGACATTCCGATCCCCAGGTGAGCTGGGGGAGCTGAGGAAACGAGGCCCCTCCCCTTCGCCTGCGTGTTCGTCACAGAAGCCTCATCTCCACCACCAGCGCTGACGGCGCCCTTTAACGCGTCACGCCATCACAGCCTTCTGTGGGGCTTTCGGGAGCGTTACGGGGCGGAGGGTCAGCCGATTCGGTCGGGCTGCGCTCCCCACCACCCCATCGCGGTAATTACCGCTGAAACGAAACGCCCCGCGGTAGAAGCCCCGGGGCGCACGCGTGAGAACACCGCGCTTCACCGGAGTTCCGCCTGCAAAGACCTTCAGCCTCGGGCTGCACCGACCATGAAGTTTTACGACCGATTCCGGTCGGCACATCAGCAGATTCAGATTCCGATAGCAGATTATACAGCTAACAAAGACAACCTGTTATTATTAACAGCATTATTGTTAAATTGTTGTCACCGATCGCGTTTTGTGGAGCGAAAACCAGCCGGTTCTCATCCGCGGCCGATCGATCGGTGGACCCCCCACTTCAGTTCAGTTCAGTTTTGTGATAAAAGGCCACACAAAGTAAAATGTGATCAGCGCAAACACTTCAAATAATGGGTTGAGCGCCTTTCTTTAAATAAAAAAAAGCAACAAATCTTGATCACTGGAAAAGCTCGCCAGGCCAACATGGGCAGGGAGGACAGATTCACCTGAGACCGTTAAGAGTGGCTGGAGAGCAAAGCCACTTTGTTCCAGGTCGAACTGGGTTTTAGGGTAATGGAGACCTTCAGATCGGCTGTGCCAGCGGTTGCCATTCAAAATGTCAGAGGGGCGTGTGCAGAATTACAGTGGGCTTGGATTCCTTCACGCAAAGCACACAGAGGACCGTGTCCCACGGAGACGCAAAAACAGCACACCCCCTTCACTTGTCAGAACACCATTTTGCTCTCAGATGCTAGGTGAGTGGGGGGGAGGGTGGCCTCTTTGTACTCATTTCAAAATGGCGCATGGTTTTTAATGGGCTCCCAGAGGCCACAGATAAATGTCAGTGGAACAGCGGCAGGCAGAGACGAGGCCCTTCATAAAACACGCCGGCGGCCCCCCGACGTCACGGACACCCCCACTCCCCCTACCCCCCTTTCGCTCGGCGGGCCGGTGCCCAGATCAAGAGCCCTTCCACCGGGTTACGGAGACCTCCGTGGTGAGATCTGGCTGTGCCTAAAACCAGCGCGCCGGAAAGCCCGCAAACCAATAAAGCAACTCATTAAAGCCCTCCGACAGGCCGGGGCCGTCCTCCTGACCTTTGAGCACCTCGGTTTCCAAACACTTCAGACTCAAGTTCAGGGCCTGGGGCCTCCCACGGGAGACAGCCTGATCCAGCGTAATTACTCCCATCTCAGACACCTGCTATAATTCAAGGCAACCTTTTAACCTTTACTTTTAGCTTCTGAAATTGCACAGCAAGCTTGCTATGTTTATATATATATATACACACATATGTCTTGATGTCTTGAACAGGCTCACAGTCAGTCCACAACATGTGCTTAATGTTCTAAGAATTGGTATTTAATGCCGTTTGAATGACTATTCTCATGTTTACGCAACAGTTAAGATATTACAAAAATGATTGAGCCAACAGAAAATAATAATGTTTTATGTTACCAACTCAAGTACATTCGGTAAAGGCACCACGCTGCGGTGCATGGACGAGTCCCACAATCTCGGAGTGAATCTGGACTGTGCCAGCGCTGACTGTAGCCGGTGGCTCTGTAGGGTAATTTACAATTGAGGGTTGGATTGCCCAGGGTATGGGAGGATTCAGTTAGGGGTCCACATTTCATCACTATCAAGCCACCCGCACTGGTCGATCGGGCGCCCGTGGATAGCATGTTAAAGCCGCGTATGAACAGCCTTCCTCCATCTCCACTCTATGTCAGCTAAGCTTTAGACTGTGATGTGAAAAGATGCACTCGGTGATACCAAGTGTTTCGAAGGAGAACAGTCTACACTCTCTGGAATCAGCAGTGGAGTTCACACACGAGTGTGGTCGTGGTTCCAGATAACTGGATATTTAAATTTGGGTGGAAACTGGATATGAAGAGCCCCATGTTGGACACCAAATAATAATAATTAACAAAAAGAACGTAAGAACAATGGATATAGTCATTAAGTTAAATCAGGACATGTGTCCTTCTCTCCAGGATAAACAGATATAACCCTGTTTGTTGAGGGAGGGTGGGTTCATGCCATTACATTCACCCCATGCTAGTTTATGCTGATCATCTGCACTACCCGCCTTAAGAATCAAAGGCCTATCGACTGACTCTGTTCCAGGCCTTTGAGCATGCAGGGATAATGAGGAAGGTTACAGCCCAAGACTCCGAGAGGCAACACCTACACAAACGCCACCGCACACCAGGCGCCACGGAGACGACTTTACCCCTGTTAGCTACGCTGTTTTTCACTTTCTGTATGAGATGTACTGCTTATTTACCAATAATATTGTTATTATAATACATATACTGTATGAAAGCAACAGGCACGTACATGAGTGCACGCACATACACACACACTCACACACATACACACACACACACACACACACACACATACACACACATCATTATGGCTGTTTGCTGCACTTTTCAGCAAAAACCAGAAAGAATTCAGGTTTGCCATTAGACTGCTTGGGCACAGTCACGACTCTCTCAGCACCATTTTAGCTGCTGCTGAATTCGAAAATCTGTGGGAACAACCCCAACGATCCCAGTTCGGCACAGTGCAGAGTAAACATCATCTGTGAACTGCTGTACACAAGCTTGAACGGTGCCACAAGTTTGACACCGCGTTTGCACATTTTCAACACTGTTATTTTCCCACAGGCTTTGTAAAAGCACCAAAATACATCGTTTTGAAAAATGCCGGCCTCACCTAAAGACTATTCCAGCAGGCCTGCACACACACACACACACACAGCCCCCAAAATCGATGTGTAATCCTACAGTAAGTGACGCAAGTAAACAGCCTCACAGATGATCAAGCACACACACGCACGCACACACACACGCACACACACACACACACAAACGCACGCACGCACAGCTTAACTCCATACAGGCCCTGCTCCCCAATCCTCTTAAGAGAACTTAAAACCCTCATTACACACGTATCGCGGATTTGTGCAGACACAGAGAGAGGGAGAGAGAGAGAAAGCAAGACAGCAAAAGAGAGAGAGGAGCGAGTGAGAGAATCCAATGAATGATTGGGCAAAAAAATTGTCTTGTGCCCTTGTGCGCATGTGTGTGTGCATGCATGTGCGTGAGTATGTGCATGAGTGTGTGTGTGTGTGTGTGTATGTGTGTGTGAGTGAGTGCGTGTTTGCAGTTAAAGGTAAAGCAAAGGTTGTGTGGCTCGGAGACAGTACAGTAAATTGTTTCCATGGTATCTGGCCCCCGCACGCTCTGCAGTGTCTAAACGTAGGCGGAGGGGAGTTTACAGAGCCCGGCTGCGATGTGACCCACACAGCGCCCCCGTCAAAGAGAGGGAGAAAGATCCGCTCCAGCGGTGCGAAACAGAGAAAGCCCCCCCCCCCCCCCCCCCCCCCCCCCCCCCATCTCCTCTGAGGCCCGGCGCATGGGAGAAGCCTGCTCCTCATGAATGCCCACACTGTGACTGCCAGCTTTACAGCAGGCCCCTGTATCTGAAGTGATTGCATCATCCCGCTGAAACCAATTGTTATAATAAACCCCCCCACCCCTTCACCTTAAAGTGGACCTGCCCAAGCACTACACCAAGTTTCTGAACTTCTTAGGGGTGGGGGGTGTGATGCTTGATTAACAATAAATTAACTTCCGACAGGGGAGACCCTGCCTCTTAACTGGACCCCGCCCTCACCAAGCGCTGCCCTTCCTTCATCAGAACCCCTCAAACGGTCTCCTGGTCCGCTCTGCGAACACTAAGGAGCACAACCAGGCGGTGACACCGCCACCGTGTCCGTTTAACCAGTCAGTGCTCAGAGTGCTCTGCGAACACTAAGGAACACAGCCAGGCGGGTGACACCGCCACCGTGTCTGTTTAATCAGTCAGTGCTCAGAGTGCAAGGACAACATGCTGATGACAACAGGCCGTCCAGCCCATCCAGGGTCGTAATTTACAAACAGAATACAGAGCATCTGCAATGAGTCAAATATTAACCTGAATATCCTGAGGATTATCTGCCTTGGGACATACCTTCAGGACCGTGTTTCAGCTTGACCTGATATGGAATCTCTTCAGCTTAAAAAAACCCCAAAACAAATACACGCACACGCACATGAGGGACTGCTCTCTACCTCATTCAGGATAATGTATAACAATTTAATTATTCTGTCATTCGCTCAACATTATGAATATTTCGCTAACAGGTTAGTCAACCGTCAGTCAAGCATCACCATAACTCACTTGGCTGCGACAACTTATCTGCTGTTCAGCAGGCAGACCTCCTTCCACAGAGAAACATATTTTTAAGGATGTCATTTCAGAGAAGTGGGACTGCGAGCGGCGGCTCGGGGGATGTGCAGCAGGCCCTGTGAAGACAGTCAGCCGCTCGTACGGGTCCGTTTCGCTCACCGCGCTCTCTCCGCGGACCCCCGTCCCATCTGAGGCTGCGCTGCGCTGCGCTGCGCTGGGACGTCCCGCACATGCACGGGGCTCCCGCGCCCCCGTAACGCCCCCGAAGCAGCCCGACTCACAGACGAACCCGGAGCAGACCCATGAATAAAGGATGAGGCTGTGAAAAGCGGGGGGGCCGAGTGGGTGCTAATGCGCAAGAGGGACGGAGCGCGCGCATCGCGGGGGGGGGGGGCGCAGTGAGCACGCGCACCGCGGGGGGGGGGGGGGCGCAGTACGAGACCTTCCTGCAAGCGCCAGATTACATGAACACTGCGTTCAGCCCCCAATCCCTCCATCTTTCCATTGCTCTCCCTCTCTCTCTCTCACTCACTTCCCCTTTACCCCTTGTTTGACGCAGGTGAATGACTTTCGATGCCATGTGCTGTTCTGGTGTTCCTTGCTTCGCTGCCCGAGGCCGTTTATGAGACATATCTGGACAGTAATGTGATCCACAGGCATCTTACTGCAGCCCCTACATTAGTGGGACAGTAGCCAATGCCCATCGGTCTCACTCACCCTGTCTCTCACCCTCCCCCCTTCTCCCTCCCCCTCCAATCATACGCGTGTGCAGAGAGCAAGTAATGGCCGCCCCGGACGGCCGACAGGAGTCGCTCGAGCTGTGAGCACTGCCATCCCCGCCGACTGAATCCCACCCACCCAATCCCAAGGGCGACACAAAAAACCTGGCCCCCCGCGCTGGCCCCCCCGCGGGGCTGCCGGCCCGTAATCCGAGACCGGGGCGCTAACTCACGCACCGCTAGCAGCGCCTTCGCCGAGTGCGCTAACCACCAGCCCCGAGACATTTTACCTTTTAACCAATCTGCGCCGCTAAACCCTTCCATCAAATGGCGGAACTGAACTTAAAATATCCATTACAGTTCAATTTTCCCCTTAAGGCCCAGCAACAGTCAAACGTGGCGAGCTGTCAGTGACATGCTAAACAGCTACGCGGGTTGGGTAACGTATGAGAGTCACGACTCCCCGCTGCCCCCCGCTGGCTAGTTACCGGCGCTATGCCTGCGTCTCTGCTTACAGACAGGCCACTTCCTGCTCCCGGGAGGGGGGGGGGGGGGGGCTCAGGAGTCCTGATGAGGTGTGAGCTATCCCATGAATCTGTCAACCGGGGAGGAATGGTGGAGAGAGAGAGAGACGCAGTAGGAGAGAGGGAGAGAGATTCTGTAAGAGAACACAAGAAACAGAGCGAGGGAGAGATGAGAGGAGGGAGCGAAGGAAAGAGAAATGCAGCAGAAGTGAAAGCGAGACAGAGAGGGAGAAGAGAGAGAAAGGAAGGAGAGAGGAAGTGAAAGAGAGAGACAGAGTAAGCGAGAGAGAGAAGGAAGACTTCCTTAAAACCGCCGCGCGTACTCTGAGCATGACAGGAACGCGTGGCGAGTCACTCCCATCAGTCATCACTCTCCGCAGCGCTATCGGGGGGGGGGGGGGGGGGGGGAGGGGGGGTAATAAGCTGACAGACTCCACTGGTGATGGAGAGACCGATTTCTCTTCAGACTTGACAAGCCCAGCCTCTGGCTGCCGAAGGTGGCGGGGCCTGTGGAATTATGGGGCTCCTCCGTGGGGCGGCGGGACGTGGAGCAGCTGATTGGTGGACTTAACGTGCAGTTTGTGATGTCACACGTTTCCCGCTCGTCAACTCTCCGTCATGGTTCTCACCAGCACGGATCACGATCGCCGTCATCCAAACGCAAACCTTTCGCACGCATCGGTTTAACGGTCAACTGGGAGGCACCGAGTGGCTCATTGTGTTAACCTGCCCGGCACAGCCCGGATTCAATTTTTAGAAATGGGGGAAAATAAGTAATTAACTTATTAAATTACTCACCCTTTAAAGCCTCAGTATAAGACAGGAAGCAGAATCACTGACAGGAGATCAGGAGAACCATAACTGAGCAAGATTATCCCGCATGTGACAGCATCAGCAATCACAGCCCACCAATAATGCACTGCCAGTGGGCTCTGATTGGTCTGACCCATTAGGGTCAGCCTGGTGGTGCTGCCCCCTCCCCCCTAGCACCCCCTCCCCCCCCTTTAGGTACAGCTGATAGGTGGGGGGGAGGGATAAAAGTTAGAGGCCAGGCCACCTCATGGCCTATAGCACAGCATGAAATGAGAGCGAGAGCCGAGATTTAAATCCTTGAGAGCTTGTCAACATCTGCCACCGTACATTAACAGTTTTGTCAGCCGTGATTCCAGCTCCTCGTAAATCTAGCGCGAGCCGGCGCTCGTACGGATAAGTCCATCATCTTCTCCTTCAGGCTCGGATTCAGCCAACCGTGCCTAACAATTAGAAAGCAAGATTTCATTTTTCTCCACAAAGACAAAGTTCGGGCGAGTTCAGCGATCACCAAAACTAAGTTCCTGAAGAAATAGCGTAGCGCACAGAAACACTCACTTTAGAAACACAGCACCTTAAACTAGGCCCGGCGGAGAGAGAGAGCAGCGCAGCGCTGCAGCACTGCCAGCTAATGAAGCACAGGTAGACGGAGAGGAGGCGTGGAGGAGGAGGAGGGGTACGGGCAGGAGACGCGAAAACAGGGAAGCGTTCGGCGCCCCAAATCGGGGTTTCGCAGGAGCGTAACGGGAGGCACGTTGCGTAAGGGATTAGCGGGCACATTACCGGCCCACGCTGCCGTTCATCGGCAGCGCGAGCGAAGCCCCCCCCGCGTCCCCGCAGGCCTCGCACACACGGCGTGCTTCAGAGAGGCGGGGCTCAGGATGGTGAGATTCGGCCGCCTCCGTCTCCGCCTCCCCCTGCCTCTCGCGAAGGCCGAACGGAGAGCGCCGTGGAAACGGAGTCGTAGAGCCCCCCCCCCCCCCCCCCGCTGGTTCTCCAGGAATTCAATAAAAGCTAATAAGATTAGCATGGCGAATGGCGGGCAGCCAAGGAGCTGGCCGTGGAGCAGCCAGGCTTGTTTGAGAACCCCGGCGGAAAAAAAGAAATCATTCTGACGAGCGTTAGCGGTTGGGCTGTGAAAACGTCCGCTTCACCACGGGGAACAGGCCGCCATTTACAGCGTCTCTACCGAAAAGCACATAAAATTACGTAATTAAGAACAAAGACAATATACATATACAATATATACTATTACCTAAGTGCAGAAAACGGGAGAATCTATTTGGCATTTTGTGATGGGGGGCGTTACGGGTCACCTAGCAACAGATGTGGTGGCGGCCAATATGGTCGACACACGTGGCCTTCGGGAGGGTGGGAGGGTGTTTCCATAGCGCCTCAAACCAGTTGAGCCATCATCACAAGACTCAATCAAAACTGCCGAAGCCCTTTCAGATCAGCGAAGCAACACTGCCTCAGAGCCAGACGTAGGAGTCATTTCACTGCAATATGGCAGATTATTGATTTGGAAATCCCATTTTTGAATTTGATTGAATAGCACTTTTACCTCGAGGCAGCTTGCCAGATTTGATTGAACCCAGGGATCAGGCGTTTTTCGGAGACTTCCAGAACTGTCTGTAATTGGAGCAGAGTAGAGCACAGAACTCACAATTAAAGTGACAGCAGGCCAATTCGTAACCAACCGACCTCCGGCAGCTTTGACAGGGAGGCAGCGAGGCGGAGAGCGCGAGGTGCTCGCCGTCGGCCGAAAGGCCGTCACGTTCCCCCTGACCACGCCGCAAAAATCTTCACTTGTTACCCTCGGTGTGAAAGCGGCACCAGGATCACTCAAGCGTTTCACGCGCAGGAAGGGGGAGGGTGTCCGGCAGAGGTGTGAGAACAGGCTGCCACAGGTCTGTCCCGGGCCCCAGTTACACTCCACGCTGCTCACACATAGGGATTAAACCAGCATTCGTACGTAACTTTATCTCAGAATCGAAGGCGAATCTACATTTTGGTTTCTACACAAACACAAAATTCGGTAAGTTCGGCGAACACTGAAGTTAGCGTGCCAAGCTGTGTTCATGAAGACCAAAAAAAGCATTGTTTGCATTTATAGGTCAGTGAAAAGTTAAGGAGGAAAGCTGCCTGAATCCAGGGCCAGTGTGAGGTATGAGGGTCAGATAAGAGATGGACACTCCCCTCGTGGGAAAAGCTTCCGCGAAGATTCCTCATTGCATTGAGATGCGAAAGTACGGAACTACCGACATCGGAATACCATCACCGGGAAGAGCTGGTACATCACAGAGGATATCCATGTAACCTTGGGCATGATGGGGCAGTGTTGGGGGGGTGGGGGGGTGGAGGTGGGCGTCTAACAGGAGAGCATGGGCATGTTGACAGTGGCTGAGCCGCGAGGACAGATGGTCGGACGAGGTCACCCCGAAAACGTCAGGAGACAGCGGGAGGCTGAACATGTACCTAACCTTTCAATTTTTTATTCCGTTATTTTTCCCTTTGTTGGTGTGGAGGCCTTGCTCTCATTCTCATTAGCCTTTAGCGCTGCGCTGCCCTCCCGGGTGTGATGCTTGGGGGGGTGTGCGGTGTAAAAGATTTCCCCTGTCTTCAGCCAAGGACAGTTTGCCAGGCAGTTGTGTTTTGCAGGAGCTGTGATCTATGGGTCATAAAAAAACTAATAAATAAATAAATAAATAAAACCTACGGGATTGTGGGTATCCAGACCAAACCCCAGAAGGCCACTCAAACCCTGATCCAAGGAGTGCCATGCCATTTGCTGTCGCGAGTTTTTCTCTGGAAAATGTGACCCGACAGTTTAGTACCTTAGGGGCAGGGTCCATCAATTCACAGGAGGCCCAAAGCTTACCCTCCCTCTGTCAAGAAATTAAGATATAAGACAATACCCTTGAGCTTGAGCTTGAGCGGGTGAGCGTGTGTGTGTGTGTGTGTGTGTGTGTGTGTGTATGATAAAACAGTGGAGCACCAGAGGTCTTTTCCCAGGTCTAATGGGGACCATCTGTCCAGAGGCCTTTCAGGGCTTTGGACTGGTGAATAAAGGCTGAAAATGCTTGTTTCCATCATATCACCAGATATTCCCTGCCTCTTAGAGGGTGTTCACCAGGGAAAGTAGGGGAATCTGGTTGTGGATTTGGGTATGGCAGGAAACCTGCGGCACATCTGAGCCATTCTGGTTCCACTCTCCACAGCACAGTCACCCTGAATAACTGGGCAGAACCATCAGAGTGAACAGAGTGAGCCGATCCCTGAGGATGGAGCACTACGGCTGCCTCTCCTAGAGCCCTCCACCGTGACTCGATGAATGACCGTGAACGTTCTCACCTCTCCGGCCTTCTGACACGCTTCGCCCGAAATCCAAACTGATCTTCTACATCAGGAGAATGCCGTGTCCCCTTTTCATTTCGTTTTTTTTTTTTTGCTTCGTTGTCCCACAGATTCCTCTTCTTCCTCCGCGTCTTCCCCTCCCGGAAACGGTCTGATTCTTCTGTTGGAGTGTGTGGAAGACCCGAAAGCCTCGGTCTGCGTCTGGCTTCCGTACCGCCGGTCCCAGGTCGGCCTAGCGCTCCCGCTCCAAAGCCTGTCAATCAACGCTGGAATGGGGCAGGGCTTCCACTGAGCACCACTCTCAGAAAAGCCTGATGAAAAAAAAAGAGAGAAAAAGAGAGAGAGAGAGAGAGGATAAGAGGAGGAGGAAAGCAGGCCCCACATAAAACCAGGCGCATTTCACAAATGTTTATGACACACAAACACACACACGCACACACACAAATTTCACAGCCTCAGCTTCCTACAAAAACCGCGCCGATGACAGCCGGCCCCCCTGTGGGAGTCTGCCACGTTACAGCGAGGCGCTGGCGTGACGGTAACCTGAGAAACCGCGCTTAACGCCGCCCCGCCGGGGCAGGCCGAGGCCCGGCGCCTCTCACCGCCGCGGCCTTGCGATCGCAGCCGGACAGCCGAGCGTAGCCCAGGGCCGGCTCCGCGGCGGCGGGGTGATTCACAGCCACTCTTCACCAGCCGCAAATTGTTCTGAGCACGGCGGCTATGAAATAATCATGCTCGCGCGAACACCCCCGCGAGGCCATTTACTTCGCAGCCTGGGGGGGGGGGGGGGGCGGAGGAGGCGGTCTCTGAGCGAGCGTTACATTAGCGGCTTCCCGCTAGGATCTCGCTCGCCCACCGCACAGCTGCATTAGCGCTCCCAGCCCCCCCCACCCCACCCCCCCCCTCCAAGTTCGGCCCCGGACCGGCACGCCCGCATTTCCGCAATTCATTAAAGGCGCACTGCTGGGTAGCGGACAGAGCCGGAGGGGCCTGCTGGAGATAGCGGGAAACTGGAGTCTGAGAAAAGAGCCAGACGAAGGAACAGAGGCTGGAGAGAGAGAGAGAGGAAGAGGAGGAATACAGTGAGAGAGAGGAGGAGATGTACACCAACAAAGGGGTTCAAGAAATTAGAGAAGGGGGCGTCAAGGACATAAAAGACAGAAAAAAGGAGTACAGCGAGAGCCAGGATGAAGCAAGCAGTCTATGACACAGGAGGACAACGAGACAGGGAGGGGCTTTTAAGACAAATGAAAACGTCTTGTTGATCCATCTTGGCACCGGTCAATGGGGCAAAGGACAGATCAATAGGGCATCGGGAGATTGGGAGTAATGTGCGCAGAGAGCAAGAAGGGTAGAGAGCTGAGGAGGGAGGAATCCACGCTGGAGCGGAGCGAGGAGGAGAGGCAAAAAAAGGAGAAATGAGCGTCCGGGCTGGGCGGAGTGAGCTCGGAAAAAGTCAAATTACGGAACGGGGAGGTTTTGAGGGTTTATCACTCAGAGGAAGATGCCCGAGAGAGGGGAACGGGGATTTGGAGGTAGAATAAGTCACAAATGCACAAAACAAAGCAGAAACTGAGTGGGAGGGCTTTGCGTTCGCCGGTTGTACTTCACAACAACCTCTCTCCCTCCGTCTCACTCTTCTCTCCATCTTTCTCTCACTTCCTCACCTGCTATCCATCTACCTTCCCACACTTGCGCTTAGCATATCTTCTGAAGCGGCGTAGCCATCTACCCTAAAACAAAGGAGTTTGATGCATGGCAGTTCCGTAAATGCAGGTTGCCAGTTTCTCACAGACCGTTCCTATGACATAATATACTGAAATTCTAACGTTTACAATGCATGGTTCTGAAAAAAGTTTAGGATTTTGGTAAAAAAAAAAAAAACTCCAACCAGGCCTGTAATGTCCCAACGAAGAACAGGGAAAAAAGTCCACTATAGCATTCTCATTTTTTCACCAGTTATAAATTGCCCAGTAAGCACTACAGCATTGTAATAACAACCTTAGACGTTGTCTCAGCAGTAAGTGCGATTGCAGTGTGACTCTATTCTCCTCCTCTGATAAAGGTGCTTTCTCCACTACGTGGGGGTTTTGTCATCGGAGAACAGTGCGCTTACCAGCCATCCTCCCAAAGCACTAAAACGTGGCGGCTTCTCGCGTTCCCAACTGATTGATCCCGGTCGCAGCTCCTCACGTTTAACGTTCCGTTTTCTTCAACCGAGACTGACAACGTGGCCCCAGAGATCAATCTCTTCTTCTCAAGAACTGACCTCAGCCGAAGGGTTTACTATAATCCTGTATCAACCATGCGCTGATCAGGCCTACTGCTGACACTCCCCCCCATAGGGACGATGTCACCTCAACAAAGCCCTATTATACCTACACTCAGAGTTGGCCCCTTGGGGCCCGTGTTTGTGGCATCACGGGGTATTGTTACAGGCTCACAGGGGGCTTGCGTTTTGCTCGAACCTGAGGGTCATGTCTGCCTGTGTGACACTGTGTTCGCTGGCTCTCCTGGCTTCTCCTCTTCCTCCTCCCAATAGAGGAAATCTGTCTCGCTGGCTGGGGTAAAGAAAGAAAGGAAGAAAGAAAGATTGAGACAGAGTGAGTGCGAAACAGATGAAGAGCGAAAGAGCGAGAGAGAGAGAGAGAGAGAGAGAGATCGAGAGAGACAGATCAAGAGTGAGAGAGAGAGGCTGAGAGAGGGAGCGTGTCTAGCGAGACAGCGAGAGCGAGAGAGAACTGGAGCTGGAATCCTGAACAGGCCGAGTGTGTGACGATCGCAGGTCCAGCGCTGTATAGCCTCAGCCCCGGAGTCGCTAATGCAGAGCGTCTGAACCAGAGCGGCTAAACCAGAGAGCGGCTACAGCGGAGCACGGCTAAAGCAGAGCGTCTGAACCAGAGCGCAGCTATAGCGGAGCGCGGCTATAGCGGAGCGCGGCTAAAGCAGAGCTGCTAAACCAGAGCACGGCTATAGCGGAGCACGGCTAAAGCAGGGCGGCTAAAGCAGAGCAGCTAAAGCAGAACGCGGCTATAGCGGAGCACGGCTAACTGCCGTCTGCCTCCGCAGAGACATGGCTGGGCCTCGCTGAGCTCAGCCACTGCGTGGGCGGTGCGTCGCTCATGCAGGTCGCCACTACTACGCCTTTTCCAATGGACAGGCAATGCAGGCAAAGCTAGCGCGATAGCGACCGTCACAAACTCCCCACCCCTCAATATGTGAGAAATCATAAAACAGAAAATAAAACATTTTGAAAATAACACATGGATCCTAGCTATGAAAAAGAATCCCAGCATGGGGAATACTGACAAGGAAAATCAAATGAGGAGAGTAAATGAATAATGGCGAGTCATTAATGGTGCCACATCGCTTACGTGATTTAAGTGCTCTCAAAGCAGAATAAACAATAGCAATTCTTTCAATGAAAGATCTATAAGAAATCCACTGGTGTGCGTTTCTGGGACGTGCTAATTCACATGCAGAGTGTTGACTGGGCAGTACTGTGATCTGTGGATTGTCTGTGTGCGTGTGGGGGGACAAAGAACATCAATAAGGGCATCAATAAGGACGCATGCATACATCCAACAATTCCTTTTCAGTCTGAGGGGACTTTTAACCCTACCCCCGTAGGGTCATGTAGTAGGGACCTCCACTCCAGTGAGGTATAACTGCATGATCTGTGGTAAACTGCACATGCTCATACGCTGCATGTGTTGGCTTTGTAAAGTTGTTCTTCAAGTGTATTAATAGTACCTCTGAAATACATTGTATTCTAAAGCTACCTTATATGACGCGCACGCTCACCCACACACTCGCCCACACACACGCATACACCCACACATACAACCCATCCGAGACCTAAATACTGCAGTCGGCTCAGTGCATCTCTATGCAAATGATTCTATCCACAATACTGCAGTCACCAGGAGCCAGCTGCGTGCGTGCGGGCGTGCGGACCGGACAAACAGCCAGCTGGCACTGGCAGAGTGGAGGATTGTGGGACGACAGCTGAATACAGAGGGATTACCCAGCGCAATCTCAGAGAAGGCAGGGCAGTGTAGTTACACTCCACCGTCCCGGGGCAACATTCACACCACACACACACACACACACACACCCCCCGCCTCCCCACTCCCAAACAGCCTCCTCCAATCTACTGGGCACTCAGCACGATGGCAGTAACAATAAATACGTTTCCCCCGAGCTGAAACAGGCCGTGATTGGACTGTGTCAGTGTGTCGGTTTGATTCATAAGCAATTAGTGCGAGACCATGATCCGAAAGCACAGGGGGATTATTTAACAGCGCTATCTGGTCCCTGAGCCCTACCTGGCACCGGAACAGATGGTTAACACTTATATTGAATTTAGCACATTGTTATCCGAAGACATTTACATTCTGCACACAGAGCCACTGGGAGAAAACAACAGCCGACCTGCAATTTCAAATCAAATCACAGCGAAGCAGGTTAAAGACCTCATCTCTTCCTGCCTGTATATAAATAATGCTTCCGATGGTCTGAAACATGTTTAGCATTATTTTATTTTATTTTTTTAACAGTGCGCACAATCTATTCTGTATCACACAAAATTGGAATTTAGCTGTAATGATCCACTGATTTCTGAAATGCACACATCAAATAAGAGTTTGGGACTTCTCACCAACTCAGAGATGGCCTTCAATTTAAAACTCAACCATGCCATTGTTAATTATTAAAAATGACCTTTCACAAAGATTACAATCATCAGACTCACGGCAGGGGAGTTCCCAAATTCCAGCTGGAATTTAACCCCTCGAACGGCAAGAGTCTCCTTCTCAGACAACCAACAACATAAACAAACACTAACTGGAATTCCCAATTACCACTCTTATCTTCATCTCTTCCCTCTGTTTGGGAAGACCACTTAAAAAGAGAACGGACGCCAATGACGCCCCCCAAACCTCCCCCCCCAACATACACAGTTCATGCCCCCCCCCTCCCCCCCTCCCCCCCCCCCCCCCCCCCCCCCATACGGGTGGCACCCTACACAACTGCCTACCTGGCCTATGCCCCAAACCTGCCCTGGGCTCCAGGTAACACTTCCATATCACACTGTATACACCGTGCTCTGGGGAGTGTGTAGCACCAGGGCACCAAGACCTTTCAAACCGGAGGGCTTCACAAAAACACACTACAAACAGCAGGGCCCATTTGCATGTATGTTTTTAATGCCACTCAGCAGGCTGTGTATGAATAGCACATTCTCTAATGAATTAGTCATTCCAAAACGGCACATCGCTCGTGAAAAATTGATGGTGCTAATTGAAAATGTCAGTTATTTTTAGTTTTTAGATGGTGGCAGAGCCACACGTCCTCGTCTTGGTAAATGCTCGATGTCTGTCGCAGCAGAGAGAGACAAAGAAGGGGGAAAGGGAAACGGAGAGATAGAGAGTGTGAATTTTAGAGAGAGAAAGAAGGAGACAGAGTGAGACCAAGAGTGCCTTTTTTTTAATCTGGAGTCCGGTTAATATTAGTGAACACTCGCTCTAAGGCAGTCCAGTCAGAGTGCTGTTTTGCAAGCTGCCCTGCTGAAATTTGCATTCACTCATCCCAGCTTAAATAGACAAGTTCAGACTGCACAGGCACAAATTACCCACAATTCCAAAAAAGGATTTGTGCCCTAATTTCCACAGTACAAGCCTGCGGCAGGTAGGTTAAGTATAGCAGCGGAGGGTAGCTGCTGTATTATTATTATTATTATTAATAATAATAATAATAATAATAATAATAATAATAATTAAGACATGTTTAACATTGATATGGATCGGACTGCCATATTTCAAATTATATTTTATCACAAAAGCCTAAGTAGGGACACGGTTGGGATTGGCTATGCTGTGCTGTGCTATCCCAAACAAATAAATGAATGAAATAATTCAGAAGGAAACTACACAGATCTCACAGGCCTATATGCAAGCTGGTGTGACTGCACACCATTTCAGAGGTGATAAACATCTCTCATATGAGCACGCTCTACAGATCCTTTTTCACCCACATCTCTCATGAGAACACTCTACAGTTCCTTTTTCAATCACATCTCTCATGAGAACACTCTACAGTTCCTTTTTCAATCACATCTCTCATAAGCGCACTCTTACAGTTTCTCTCTCACCCACATCTCTCATGAGTATGCCCTACAGTTTCTCTTTCACCCACATCTCATATGAGCGTTCTCTAGTTTCCCTTTAACCCACATCTCTCATATGAGAACACTCTACAGTTCCTTTTTCATGCACATCTCTCATGAGAACACTACAGTTTCTCTTGCACCCATGTCTCATCCCCTCTTTCTGACTGGGGTTCCATAAACTTTTGTCCTCAGCTTTGACTGACAATTAAAAGCAATTACAAACAATAATTGTTTCTACCCCCGCACAGTTTAGAAAGTCAAGCCATCACTAAATCTAACATGGCAAATTGAGTTTGTGAAGAAACACATATAAAGAAGCATACAGAAGGGAAACTTTTGCATTTACCAAAATTTTGACAAAATTAAGGAGAAATATTTGCTGAATACAGGCCTCTTTTTTCAGATGCTGATAAATCTCCTGTGCATATTTTAAGCTTTCATCTGTAAATTCTGGCTTCCTCTTAAATTGCACATTTATATACTAACATTTATTCATGTTGGAGAAAAAAAAATGCAGATTTACTTGTACACGATGCATAAAGGAATCTTTAATGATTCATTAAATATTCACAAGCAGACCACACTGTAATGCATTACAATTCAGTTTATGCTGTGCTTAATATTATTTAAATTTTATTGAACCAAGTGGTCCTATCAAAACACAATGTTCACAAGGGAGACGTAGCTGAGAGATCAGCTCAGTACACTTGGGCTGCTGGGTGGCTCATGCCATTAAAGCACAGCTCTAGCACAGGGGTTTCAAAATGAACAAAAGGTAAAAACCGGGGCGGGGGGCGCGGGGGCGGGGGCGGGGGCGGGGGCCGGGGGGGGGGTTGTAGGGTGGCGTTGTGGCCCAATGGTCCGGCATCTGTTAAGGCTCTGTTCTAGTGCCTGGATGGGCTCCATGGTCTGGTATCTGTACAAGTCAATGTTCTAGTGTGTGAATGGGCCCCATGGTCTGGAATCTGTACAAATCACTGTTCTAGTGCGTGAATGGGCCCCATGATCTGGTATCAAATCCGGACTGCACCAGTGCCAGCTGTGGCCGGCAGCGCCACACAACTGGCGCTAGGGCTGCCCACGGCTAGGAGAGTATCAGCTGACCAGGGTGAAGGAATCATCTTATCGAGCGCCAGCAACCCCTGCTGGTCAGTGAGGCACCCACAATACCACCTGTTCCCCTGCAAATGAAGCACCATTCTCCGACTGAAATGCTTGTCTGTGCACTCCTGAATCAACAATGATACACAATAATATTTTTTTTTTTTTTTTAAGTGTTGAACAGCGAATTCTTGTTTAACTTCAGATCATTTAAACTTCTGATCATTTCAGTCACTGTTGTTGTTGAGCAGCCCTGGAATTGACTTGTGTTAATGGGAGTTAGCGTGGATAGCCTCAGGGCTAGCAGATTACAGGCGCTCTCCTGTGAATTGAGCTCTTGGTGTTTCAATGCTTCCTAATGAGTGACAGCCTCTGTGTTTGATGTTAACCCAGAATTTTACTGACGTTTTTTTTTATATGTCAGTTAAAAGTGGGTGCTGGCCTATTTCTGCTCTGAAAGCATTGTTCAGTCCTCTGAACTTGAAGGTTATTTTTGTGGAACTCCTCATGGAGGATTTATATCGGGTGTTTGTCCCATTTTCTAAAATAATCGCTTCCAGAAAAGGCATGATAGACTGGTTTGATTATGTACTGCTGCTTAACCCTTATTCTACAGGAAACAGTCAGGGGCAGTGTTAAATCCCATCTCCAATAATGAAGCCTCTAATGACCACTTGTAACTGGTTATAACCCATTTGCTGCCACCTGCCCTTACAGATGGAAACAGTTGGACAGGCTGGGTTCAGTATCATAGCAACAAATATTAATGAACCCCAACCTCACCACCATTTCACGTCTGTCTGAATCAACAGATATATGAACCATTTATTTGCAAAACAGGCATACAAAGGGCTTATAAATATACATATCAATCTGTATTACCATTTTTTTATTAGACAGGAAAATTAAGCATCTGATGGAAATTTTTTAAACAAGCAACAATACTAGCATTCCCATACCAAAAAGAAATATATAAATAATACTAAAACCGCATTACTCAGATAAAATAAATCAAGATTTGATAAATTAAAAACATATGGCAAGACATTAACCTTTTAGAAAATATATAGTAGAAAAAAGGTGTGTGCAAACTGCTTAATTATATTGTATTATACTGTACATATTTTTTATATATTATGTTTATGCATGTCACATATACTTTAAATAAGTTTTAAAACAATTATGCAATAAAGCTTTGAAATACAATTACAGTGTTTTTTCATAAAAATATACAAGTTTATATATTATATTCTTTTTGGTATGGGAATATTTATTTCAATTCAAAGCTCAGCATAATGCTCAATATTCACCTAGACAATGTTCCAACAGACTCTAAATAAAGCTATTTTAATCCTTTGAAGAGTAGGTTTTCTAGAATATCTTTTCAAAATTTCAAGTCAGTGTTCTTGAACTCCCTTGCTTTCAGTTACCAGTAGTGATACTTATTGTACATCAGCATTAGAATGTTAAATTAAGACCTGATCTTACACCTTAAAGGGTTATCTATCTTTTACAGATAGATAAGTCACACTGGGGAAAGAAAGTATGGTGAATCAGTTGGCACATGGAATGGTTTAATTTTCCTTGCTGTTGCCGATATTGGATAAATACAGAAGAATGTGCTTCCCCTCAGTCCCTCAGAGATGTTTACTGCTCATCATTGCTGACTTACTGCTCAAGTGCAGAGTCAAAAAATAAAAAAAGATTGATAGACAGTTACATTGCATATTGGATATCGCTTTGAATATTGCTTACCCAACTGTTCTTTTTCATATGCAGCCCCGTCAGTTGATTAATCTTTCATCCTACAAAATTAAATCGCATAAAGTCCAACCAAGCACATTTGGCACAAATTAAATCGTTACTATCCTGCCAGGGGGGGAAAAAGATACATTTTCCATTAAATATTTGACTTGCCCACGGCAGACTAGAAAAAGCACAGTGGCGTTACGACAGTTTTGTTTCTTTGGTCGGGGAATGCAGAAACTGATGGGATCTTTGCCACCTCCAATTCTGACATATGCATGATACATGACTAGTAATACGGCCAGAGCTTCTTGGCTTTGGGATGTAGACGACCTTCATGTCAGATATCCAACTCCAGACATAAGCCAAATATGATGTTTGGTTACTGGGCCCCAGGATGTGTGTGCAGAGAAGGAACTGCACTTCTTTGACTTGTGGTGTGAATTCAGGGTCTGCAAACTATTCCTGCATCACCAAGACGACTGGTTCACTGGATCATCCCCGCTCTTATTATATAGCTCTTTCTCCCTCTCAAACACCATCTTTTTCTCTGACTCTCTCCCTCTCTGCCCACCTCTATAACTTCCTTCCGTCACTCCTCATCCCTCCTCACCCAGAGTGACTCACAGAGCTTGCATTCTTTAACACACAATCCGTTAAGGCAGCAGGATACTCAAGCAAATTCAACTATCTTGCTCAAAGGTACAATGGCAGTCTAATGCTCTAAGCAG
>NC_049217.1:21311204-21382984 GCF_013347855.1 Anguilla anguilla
TGAGCTAACAGTGTTAACAGTGAGTGCCTTTACTGATTATGAGCCTTCAGGTTACACTTGAAGGATTTGTAATTAATTTCACACATTTTTACTTGGGGGGAAGAGGTATGGGAGAAAGGAACAAGGCCCTGGAGGCTCTACTGTAATCTAACCTAAAAAGCCTTAAAAGTTCAGATAGCACACCATCACCCACAGAGGGGGGCTATGGGGGGGGGGGGGGGGTCATCTGAGGAATCAATCTTCCATCTTGGCCTCATCCCAGTGTCAAGGTCGAGAGACCAGGTTGATATTACAACTGAGCATGAAATTTCAGAAGTGATGGTTTTGTGTCAAAGCTGACCTTCACAAACCAATTTTCTTCAAAGTGGAGTTTGATATATTTTAGGCCCCCCTCCCCAGCATGTGAATAGTGCCAGCATTAAATCTTTGTAACTGAAAAAAGCATCCTGGTTTCATGCCTGTTTGCTCCAAAAAGTTGACCTCTGACCTATCAGCTCCATATCTGCATATTAATATCCCAGATAACATGATCACCATACACATATTCTTCAGAAAGTCTGAGGAATTCCCAAGACAAACACCCTTCAAAAGGAGCATCACAGTGCAATGTATAAACAATGCCCTTTGGGAGAGCTACAGTAAAGGTCCCACACAAGTGAACATTTTAAAACTGAAGGCAACAACGTCTTTTCCAGTCAGGGATATACCCTTTTAAGTCATCTCGGTCCCTGAACAGGTACATGGTGTCCCAGGTCTATGCATAATAGATAGTAAGAGAAATAAAAACAGTGTACACAAATATGTTCCTAAAATAACTTGGCAATTCAATGCCAGACAAGCATATGAACTGTGCTGTCAGCGGAATAATAGTTGGTGTGAGAATCAGCAACACACACGGCAGAGGTGGGGAGGGAGGAGGGCAGTGTTCACGTGAACATGAACAGAGATTCCAAAGGTATTAAACACATTCACAGGCGTGCTACAATGCAGGAAGAGCATGAATGAAAAGAGCAGTCCAGCAGAAATTAAATAAACACAATCAAGTCTAAACTGGCTATTATGAGACCAACACATTTTAAGAATTCTGAAATTAACTGCAAGGTCTATGAAGCAATGATTCTGCCATGGGGCAGAAAAGGTAATTTTGGCTAGGGGACTTATGTGGGATTAGAACAGGGCCGTTTACACTCCAATGAAGACTTTCCTTTCCAAAATCTGGATATAAATGGCCTAGATGAGAGCTGTCCGATTTGGAAATAGGAAACAAAAGTCCAGTTTTGCTAGACGCAGCTGTATTCCTCTGTACACACGTGCACGCACACGCACACGCACACTCCGTCTCTCCACAGATACCCTCATCCACTGATCACATACACAAGCAAACATGTACACCCACACAAACACACATGGAAGTGTGTATGTACATGTAATCCAACATAAATCGTCTTTCATGCACATTACACACACACGCACGGAGTCATACAGGCAGTAGGATACAGAGCCCTTCAGCTGAACAGACATCTGGCAGAGCAAACATAGTCACAGTTTGAGTAACAGGCTTGACATATTTATTTCCAGGTCTTGGCAGTAAAACTGTGGACACAAATGTGCACAGCGCCAGCGCCAGCGCCAGAGCCAGAACCGGGCGAAACTGGGACGGATGAAAAACAAACTAGCGTTAACCCATTTCCGATGCGCATGAGCGCAGGAATTTTGAATCCGAAAACAACGTTTTTTAAGGACACACCCCAATACAGAATAGAAAAACGCGGTTTGGTAACAGTGATTTCATCGGAAAACGCAAAACTACCGACTGACATTCAGGTTTAGAAGTCGCATTTTGTATTTATCCTTGCATTTTCTGTTTCTCTTAACAAAGTACCTCTTCGGTGCTAACCCTAGCTACAGAAATTCAAGCTAGATTTACCCCTGGCTAATACCAAAGTGTTCCCCTCATGATTTCGTCCTACTCGACATTGATTTGTGGCCTGCCATCTGGCGTTCTTATTCTTTGTAGAACTGGCAACGCGATAATAAGGGGATAGCGGTCTATACTCGGTACCTGTGCTGCCCTTAGATTAATGGACAGTGACTCCAGTTCAGGTCTGCTGCTCTTCGGAAAGGCGGGGTCAGGAACTTCGTTCCCTTGTCGTTCTGGGCTTTGCGGCACGTGACAGCTGGAGCCGGGCCGCCACATTTTTCCCACAGGTTGCTTGAAATGGTACTGTACGTTCCCATTACACTGTCACAGCAGCGAGGTTACCATGCGCCGCTAAACACAATCATTTCACTCCGTACACAAAACCCCCGCTGTGTCAGGTGTTTCAAATTTCCTTCTGATTGGGGAACAGTGACGTAACGTGATTCGAGCACGCGAAAGCCCCAGGTGTTGCAGTCGGGAACATCTTCCTGCTTTTGAGATAATAGTGTGGCCAACGTTTTGTGCCAATACCATGGTAACTGTTTCCATTCCTTAGTATGATTCGGTGTGGGTGTTCAGTATCTTTTTTTAGAACACTAAGATTTAGCGTCTAAAAAAGGCGACACACGTTCATTTTATGAGTGCAGTCGTAGTTCCCATAACCAGTGTTCTTTACATAAGAACTGGTGAAATCACATTACAACGCGTTAATACGTCGCGTGCATTTTACCATAATTTCCCAAAAATATTAATGTAATCACTCAAAAAGTAAGATTATGGGAGTATTGGTAGTTGTTCATTGGAATAAAACGGGTGCGCTTTGACTTTCTTCACAGAACTGGACAGTGTTCCATTAAATACCTTGAAATGTGTCAAATATTTGTTATTTAGGATGGCAGCTTTGAACTGTTTATTCATGTAGTTTAGGTTTTGCTCATGGTGGGCTACATGTGTGTTTTTACTGCTTGCAAGTTTACTGAACCTGTTGAGTTTTTGTTCCTTCTGTGAGGGCTCCACAGCAATGGCCTTGATGGGGTTAGAACCCACAAACTTCTCGTTACATGTTCTGTTCTCTATTATCTTGGGTTACTACCGTTGCTGTCCCATGTCAGCTGTAGAGTGTCTCTCTCTCTCTCTCTCTCTCCCTCTCCCTCTCTCCCTCTCCCTCTCCCTCTCTCTCTCTCTCTCTCTCTCTCTCTCTCTCTCTCTCCCTATCTCTCTCTCTCGCCCTCTCTCTCTCTCTCTCTCTCTCTCTCTCTCTCTCTCTCTCTCTCTCTCTCTCTCTCTCTCTCTCTCTCTCTCTCTCTCTCTCTCTCAAACAATCGCTCACACACGCTCGGCCCCCCTGAAACTCCCACAGACCACACTGTCTATCACCACGAAGGCACTGTCAGTATCAGAGCGGCAACTCGTTTCATATTGCTCACACTAAAAGGGCTCCTTTTGCTCACAGAACCAGTGCAACTGTCAACAACAGCAATGCTGACGTGTAGCACTTATCACCATGTTTCCCCGAAGACACACACACACATAAACACACACACACCTCAAGCTGTCACTGAGTCAGTTTTTCTCCCTTTACTATGTTCACTTGCTGCTGAGATCTTCAAATTCTGTCCATCAGTGTCAGTGATCATACGATTGTCCAGTTATAAATCTTTTTCTGTAATTTCCTGGAAGCAGTGGGAACTTCCTTGCTGCCAAACCTTGTGCATCTAGGTCACTCCTGCCCCTCGTGGGCTGACGGTTTCGGTCCTAGTCTCAGGTGTGCTGTTCTTAGAGCTCACTTAGGATATCCAGCGCGTTCGTTCGGCCATGGAGCTATTGCACTGGTTTTATTTAACCGTACATGTATCCCCATCATTGTGGTATATTTCCGTTTTACTGTTTGTCCATGTGGAGCTATGGCTGCTGATCTCACTGCCTCTGTGTCCAACTAAAAGCATCTCTGCTACTCCTTATTTCCCTTATTCCACTCATAAACACCATTGGACCATTTGAAATTCTGGTGTCTGCACTACAAATAGTTAACAAATGAATCCTCCCAGTAATGGGGGAGTAATAGACTACTTTATAGAATTAAAAAAACACAGTGCAAAACTGGTTCACTCACCTAGAAAATGCCAGAATTAATTTGGATGATATTTATACAGATTAAATTACCCTTAAATTGGCTGTGGTAAATAAAGATATGATTAAACAGACAAGAGGATGGATGTCCTTTTGGCTCAAATTTTCTCATTGGTTAGTTAGGCCAGTTCTGATCAGTTAACCAGTAAAACACTAGTGTTTGGTTGTATCACCTGAACAAAAATGATTAATAGGAGGCTATTCATATTAATGAAATGGTTTGCTGCAGGGTCAGGCAAATAAAATATGAAATAGATTAAGAGAGAAACTGAAATTTAATTAATGAAAATGTAACATTTAAACTTTGTGACTGCATTTAATCATGGTCGATTTTTAACAATTTCGGAGTAGATTTTAAAAGACGCATCTTTCTGTATCAACAGATTTGGTTGGAATGGAGAAGTTTCCTTTCTTTTTTCTGTACAGTATTTGGAAAGGTCCTCATCCCGTGTCCCAGAATTCCCCTGGGTAACTGCGGCACTGTTGCATTGTGTAAATAAGTGGTAGTTGATGATTCGGAGGAACAGCCTTTTCCCCAAATCATGGAAACGAGTCCAGCGGGAGTTTTGCCAAGTCAGGTGTGCAGACTGACAATATCCCCACAAGGATAATGTCATCCAAGTTTAAATCCTTATAGATCACATGCTTTAGAAAAAAATGTTGACCATAACTAGGAGGAGTCTATCACGTCAGTGGTCCTTTCAATGTTGCTTTTGTTTTGTGGGGGTTTATGGACCAGACCTGGGTCAAACACGTATTTATTTTGGATTCAAATACTTTTCTACGCTATACTGATCTTGTCTGGTGTATTGGAACCAATGAAATACTCTCAAAAAGTGAAAACCCCGCCTTCTGGTCATATTGGCAGGCTCAATTACACCAGACATGATCAATAGAGCACAGAAAAGTATTTGAATCCAAAACAAATACGTATTTGACCCAGGTCTGGTTTACGGTTTACGTTCCTGAGTATTTTACTTTCTTTTTATTTCTATTTTTCTCATTTTATTCGGTATGTAATTATTCTTTGGTTAACCAATTTTTTTTAAAAATCACAATCCAAGACAAAAGTGTCTAAATGTCTGTGAATTTTAGGAGTTTCTGGTTTCTGTTCCATCAGCCCCCCATTGATTAATTATGATAAGAGGAGTAATTAAAGGCCCTCTCACTGTATGAACGTAAAATAAGGTATTATTCACCAGGCAGTGGGGAATGGTGGCTGGGTGGACGGCCATGTTTAATTCCGTCATTAAACTCCTTCGTTTCAGCCGGACGGGGCCGCAGCCTGCCAGGTTCACACGGGTGGAAAAGGCTGCAATGCGTGCATGCATGCAGCCCTGCGACGTGCGCTTGGGACGCACGTCTGCGCTGCAGTACTGCATTACTCTCGTGCTGCTGAGGGGATGCGTGCGGCGTGAGAATCTGAAAAGCACACCTCGCCACGCGTCCCTCCATGCCGCAGCTACGCGTCTGGGTCACGGCAGCGTCGCCATGTCTGCCCATCAGAACGCGGTGAAAAAAGTTACACGTTTAACAATAAATAAATTTAAAAATCTCTTTCTTTCCCTGAGGTGGAGTTGATTAGCATCCTTCATTCCAGCTCATTCTGAATGTATTTTTTTTAATTTTTTTTAAAAAGGAGAAAGGAAAAAAAAGATGAGAGTTAGATTTCAAAACAGACACAACTGAGCGCTTCCGAACGACTGAGTGGGGACAAAACGCTGTGCGTGAGACGGCAAATCGTGATTTAATGAGCCGCCGCCGCGGAGCACGGAAGCGTCCACATCCTCCGCCCCTGGATCCCGTGGACATGCCCACCATGGCCTGTCCCACTCTGGGGAAGCCAACGGAGGAGCCCGGGGCAACGGGGGGAACTCTGCTCCAGGCTAACGCTAACGCCGATGCATGCTAATGCACTGTGTGTGTGTGACGGCCTGGCTCTGCCTGGCTGCTGCTCCAAGTCTGAGCTCCGTGGCTCCGTGGTTGCAGACCCTGTGGGACAGGGGTGTCCGATCTTATCCGAGGAGGGCTGATGTGGGGGCAGGTTTCTGTTTTAGCCCAGCACTGTGCCACTGTGCAATCTTAATTTGCTAGGTCATCGTTTTAAATAAGAATGTTTTTAAGTAAAATAAAAAATTGAATGCAGCTTTAGCTTGTTGCCTTCAAGTGACCAGGAGTCATTAATTTCAGGATTTCATTTAGTTCAATTTATCATTTAAACAATAAAACATGTAACCTCTTTCTTAAGGAGTTATATCCCACATACATAATATGAAAGAATTTGTTCATCTGATTGATGAAAGGATCTGCAATATGAACATGGAATACTACTCTTAAAAGCACCCTCAGTCAATTCAGACATAATGTGACATAAGAGTCCAATAGGCATCGCATGTACTCTATCAGTTTAAAATGCATCCAAGTTCATTTAACACTGAGCAGAGCATAGAGGTCATAGGGGTGCAATCCGTTGAGGTGCTAGAGGCCCCCCTAAATGCATTAGGCCTTTCCGAAGGACCACAGATTTGATTCCAGGCGGCCACAAAACAAATTTCATTGCCTGCCGTAAAATTAAATTAACTCTCATCCCCATGAATTGGGGGAGGGTATAGATCCAATCAGGCCAACTTTATGAAATGCTAATGCTTGTAAGTGCTTCCACAAAGCTCTTTCTAAAGCTCTCTTAGTGCGCCCGTGCTAATGCAGGTTCAGGTCCGTGGCTAAAACCCCGAGATGTGAAAGCGTGTCCCCGCGCATCCGACTCCACCGCGTAAGATCGTTAACAAAAAGTATTACTTGTATCTTGCTGCTTTTAGCAATAGATTTTACAGTTCAACTTAACCGCCGTGGTCCTTTTCCATCCCATAACTTGCGCCACTTGTGCGACAGACAGCGCCCTCTACAGGGACCCTCGGCCTCGCTTCACCTTGGCTCGACGTTTACTAGCTCCTTAAACAATCGTCCATCAACCCTTTTGCGTCGTCCTCTGCGAGGAGGACGGGCGAGAAACAAGACCGGCAGGTAGCAGAGACCTTCAGACACCAGGCCCCTGCGGAGCACAGCTTACCTTTGCCAGTGGTGACACGGCAAAAACCAGCAATTTCACTCAGTTAACATCATTTTCACTGAGCGGGCTAACCGCGATCTGCGGAGTGCGCGTTTGGACGTGGCGGAGTGGAGCGGAGGGCTGACCTTTCGCTCCTACGGCTCAGAGTGGCCCTCATCGTCGCTCACTTAGCCACAGGTCCCCTTCATTTTGTTTCTTTCCCCCCCTTGTACTTTCCGTGTGCTTCGCTGCTACGCTACAGAGGGGGGGAAAAAAGGCACTCCACGTTCCAAACCACTTGCTTTGATCCCTTCAGGCAGACTGTACATACAGGCCATGATGAATAAATAACTCGGCCAACGACGGACCAGTGCATGATTCACCTCGCCCTAGCATCAGCAGCCTGGGTGGGGGAGATTTTTTGCGGCATGTAGTGTTACTTTTTAATTACCTCTGCTTTGTGATCAAATAGCCCACTGCCACCAGGCCTAATGTCGTCCTCAGCGGGCACCTGACAACAGAAGTAGGCGTATGTGATGCCGCGGGGTATCGCAGTGCCTCTGCCCAAGTTTAATTGCTCTGGCTGCCCTAACTTCATTACCGACTGACAATGTCAAGCCCAGTGATGCGCTTCATTTGATTGGTTCCAACCGGTCAGTCCTCGATGAAGCAGTCGGTTCATCCGGTGTAAGGCTGGCCTCGTGCGTCTACTGTCTCTTGCGGAGGGCCAACAGAAGCATGGAATGAAAGCCAGACCACCTGCTGTGAAGAAGTGCGTGCCAACCGGGACTCCATACCAAACAATACACAACCAAAACAAGCTACCACTAAACACAAATAAAAAAGATGGGAACTGATCACTTCATCAACGATTGATCTTGACAACCTGAAAAACCTTGGGGTGGGGTGGGGGTGGGCGGGAGGGCAGCTGATCCAAACCGGTGAATTGTGACCGAGACAATTATCTCATGATGATTCAGAACCTCACAAAGCTTCGCTTTGCTGACTGAACACCAGCGTAAACACCTGGTGCAGGAGCAGGAGGACGTACTGCCTGTCGAGGCTCCTGGCTCCTTTCCAGAGAAAAGCCACCGCCACCCGCACTGCGTTTGTCACACCGCTGTTCAGGCATCTCTTCTGGCCATCCTATCATAAATGTCAGATGGCCTGAGAAGCGCAGGGTAATACAGCCTTCACTGTAGAACTCATCTGACTCCAGCATCCACCCTCCATTACTGGATCATTTCGGTCTTTTTCTTCTGTGTGTTTAATTAAAATACTCCCGCTGTTTCCAGCTAAAGGCTATCCAGACCATCTTCACCTGGAGCTGCAGACACACACTGGTTCACCATCACATTTTAGGTTGACTAAAGGTTGCTTGAAGAAAATGGTTTACATCAACCATTCTCTTTAAACAAGAATTATGAATCATTCATCATACCCTTTGTCAAGCAAACTAACAACCCTTGTTTTCACATGCATAAACCTTATAGTCAGCTTATGGCCAGCTTATAACACTTGATGTTCTGAAAACCAAATGTAATAAGTTATCATTTTTAATATGTTTATTATAAAGGTTATTATTCAATTATATCATGCTGATATTCATGTACTGTTAATATTATTTAAGACATGTTAAATTGTACTCAATTCTGTTCGTTCATGTATTGCTTTGTATCTATTTACTAGATCTCCTGATGAAGGAGAATTCGAAATATTTATTTGTTGGGATACCATCCATATTGGGACAACGCTTCATGCCTAACCAGAAGACTAGTTGCTATTGTGATATCATGATACCCCACCGTTCCACTCCTCACGCTTGCAGCCATTTTATCATCCGTGTTTATTGTTTATATAAGAAACTCGTATTCATTCAAAATGAAAAGTACCACCGTGAATAAAATAATAAACCAGACGTGACATATCTAGAGAACATAAAATTTGAAAGCCCCGAAGTCCTGTCACGGGATGTTAGGGTACCACCGGTTTTCATGAAATTGGATGTTTTCACCCAGGTTGAAATTTAGTCAGCTGACCTGTTTGCCTTGAGCCGAGCTCTGAGCTTCCGCCCACTCTTGCTCTGTGCCGATGATTCCTTTCCCTCGGAATTCAATGCTGACATCACCTTAGACGCTGTTGCTCCTGAAACATCCGTAGCAACAGTTGAGCTGTCTTGGTTGCAGCTCCGTCTAAATGCGCCCTGACAACCTCTCCTCTTTTAAAGTCACTTGCGTCTCCTATCGCAGCCGCCATGCTAGCCGTAATTATTGGCGCCCAGGCCTGACCAGCGTTTCAAACGATCAGCCTATTAATTCTGAAATGCTATTTGCTTAATTAAAGGGCGTGCTACACCTGTGTAGCAGCGTCTGCTTTGCATATATTTGTTGTCACTCATTTACTCAAGTTTTACTTCCTGTATTTATTTTTGTTGTGTTATATTTTACTGCTACGTTTATGGGTCGATACATACCCGTTCTTGTAGTCGAACGCTTGTTTTCCTACTTAACTTTATCAGAAAAAGCTTATTTTAGGAAGTGCTTGAAGCATTTCTGCGGTTGCCTTTACATTTTTCTTTCCAGAGAGTTATTTGTGGCGGACATATCTCTGACCCTCCTTAAAACAGTAGCCATTTGATTTTAAAAGATGAAAATAGAAGACCACAGCGAACCGATCACATAAAGGAAATTTTTTATTCAGGAAAATTTAAGACACTGTTAGCTAACTGAGGTGTTAGCGCTTTAACATCGACCGTTTGAAACATTTCTTGACTCTATAGCCCTCAACTCGATGTTATATTTCCGTTCTATCATCTAATTTTCTTTTACAGACTTAAAATGCTTTAATATAAATGTATAAGTGATGCAAATGATATGTCTAAATGTATGATCTGTAACAGTAGTTACCGCGGAGAAAGAAGAATTCTGTCTTAATATGATTTAATTATCTCAAATAGGCAACCATTTTTTACGATGAGGATCAGGAGAAAACACCAAATTATGTCAACATATCCCGGACATCCCAGGCTACAGATGCAATGATATTCTAGAGCGCCGAACTCCATCCACCCACCCGGACAACAATAGTAGCTACCTTGTACTATCGATACCTCGCAACTTTATCACGTTGTTCAAGATGTGTGTGCTTATACAATTGCAATGTACTTGTTGGATGTAAAGTTTGCATAGCCTGTGTGTTACACTGGTCATTTAAATCGCATGAATTGCGTTACGAATTACCTACGCTTCACACACATACAGTATTTCAGAACAGGTTGGTTAATGTGTGCTGTCCATGGTTCTGAAATCGTTCGACCTCAACAAAACACTGTTTTATGAGTCCCGCACGCACGCACACACGCAGACACACACAAAACGGGAATTGGGAGTTCGTTATAGATTATCCGAAATCTGGGTCCAAGTGCAATATTCATTTTAAAAAGAAACGACATTTTTGAAATTTCTCACTGCTGCAATGATCATGGCGATATAGTCGCTGCAAACCAGGGACCCAAGCGTTCACCATTCGTGGAGTACTCTCTCTCTCTCACTCACTCATACACACACACACACACATACACACAGAGCATATTATTGTCACATCACTCAATACGTGAAACGTCGACCCGAAAGCAAAGCTACACGCCATGCAATTTCAAACAATTATTACAATTTTCCATGTCCAAAAGATATTCTGGTACACTTTGAAGATGCCTGTTTTATTTAGAATTTGATGCAAAGGATAAACGTCGCTTGGAAAATTCCACATGAAAAAAACTATTGTAGCTCACGCGCGGGCACCGCTGGCATCTGCCCCTCTTCTAGTTCTAGTCCCCCCCCCCCCCCCCCCCAACAAATCCTCTCTCGCACTGTCTATCTCCATCTACATATTTATCTGGTGTCCCTAATCTGCTCAAGCGCTTTCATTTCGATGCTTCGACAACATCTCGGTCAAAATAATTGCATTCATATTGCACCGCATTTCGGACAACACTTGCATTCTCATGTTATGCATGTTTCAAGCATGTGCGAATCAGAAAACGAACGAATTCGTTTAAAACAACCGGCAATTAATCAACGACGGGCCATCTCCCCCGTGTAATAGGCTACAGTCGTAGCAATACTCTGCTGAATCTAGCATCTCCTTTGCGAGAATATCTGCATCAAAACACTATTCGTTACAAATAAATTAAATATTCTAACCTGTTTTGTTGCAGAGATAAACGAGGTAAGGCAGCGCACTCTTAGCCCGTGTGCAGGTGGAAGCTCTCAATGAATGAATTGTGCTCTGTTCCCTCAGCCGTGGTCCAGTTTTCAGAAATTGAGCTGGTGAAATGACTACACTGTTAAAGATTGACCAGTGTGAACAGTATCAGCATCACAGAATTTGATATAGTAGCGAGGCTGATTACAGTACCTCGCACGATAGCGGCTCCACAGTGCATGTATGCTCCGCTCCGTGTAATGAATAAGCTTTTTTCCCCTTCTGACAACGCTGAGAGGGAGAGGTGCGTGTGTGTGTGTTGGGGGGGGGGGGGTGGTCTTGGAGGGAAAGACTCCACTGCGAGCCACTCCCACTTAAATCGATTGCTTTTAAAACGCTATATTACACTACGACTATTACAACCACTACTACTGCTACTACTACTACCACCGCCACTAATACTACTACTACCACTACTACTACTACTACTACTACTACTAATAATAATAATAATAATAATAATCATTATTATTATTATTGTAATAGTTAATCTTATGATTTTTTAACTACAGTTGACATTTTACAATGCATTACACAGTTGAATCCTGTAAAATTCTGCATCCATTTCACATAAAGAAATTTGGAAAATATGACACGTTATTCATAACTGAGAATTGCTTTCCCTGCTGAATCACTTCCCAACCGAATATCAGAGGACAAGAGTACCACAGGGAGCATGTGTAGTCATCCACTTGATTAATGGGAAGACCAGATCCGGAGCCTAGTCAGCAAGTTACTAGTGTCAGTCGCTGCGTGTTAGTCACAGAGTGTGGGCATTACAAAGAAGCCAGCCACATATTGCATCTGATATATCTGATATGGAGCTCATACAGGCCTACTGTACATAGCGGGCCATCAATGGAGGCATATTGCCAGTGCAATATCCAACCTGCAAACAGATATAAAGAATCTGTTGACAATTTTAAACGTGGGGAAAGGACGTGATTAGCAAAGAACTGACTGGGCCAGGTCTGTTTTGTTCTGTCATACCTCCTCCTCCCGTCTCCCTCGCTGTTGATTGTGCCCCATCTTTCGGAAAAGTCTTCATCAACATTTCCCTGTGATCACCACACGAAACTCTACACTGCAGCGCAGCACGCTAGCCAGAAAACAGTTAGCGCCGCGCTGTGCTGATGTGGATGCTACTACAGTGGCTGCCTCTCGCTCTGCAAAGAACCTGGGGGTGGTCCTGGGTGACCACCGGGACTTCAAGGAGCACATCACTGCAGCGTCACGGTCCTGCAGATTCCTCCTGCACAAAATTAGCAGGAGTCAACCGTTCCTGACCACATACGGACGGAGTGTAGCACAGTGGGTAAGGAACTGG
This sequence comes from Anguilla anguilla, assembly GCF_013347855.1. Lineage (NCBI taxonomy): Eukaryota > Metazoa > Chordata > Actinopteri > Anguilliformes > Anguillidae > Anguilla > Anguilla anguilla. Next base: position 21,323,892 of record NC_049217.1, read on the forward strand.
GCTTGTAACCGAAAGGTCGCAGGTTCGATTCCCGGGTAAGGACACTGCCGTTGTACCCTTGAGCAAGGTACTTAACCAGAATTGCTTCAGTATATATCCAGCTGTATAAATGGATACAATGTAAAATGCTATGTAAAAAAGTTGTGTAAGTCGCTCTGGATAAGAGCGTCTGCTAAATGCCTATAATGTAATGTAATGTAACATACTACATTCATCCAGGCATTGGTAATCTCCCATCTAGATTACTGCAACTCCCTTCTCACAAGCCTGTGCCATGCAGCCACTACAACTCATTCAGAACACCACTGCCCAACCTGTCTTCAGTCTTCCAAAGTTCTCCAAAGTACGTCACTCCTCTGCGGAGGTCACTCCAGTGCCTGCCGGTTTCCGCCAGGGTCAGGTGCAAAGTCCTGACTCTGGCCTACACAGCAACCTACAGGACAGCCCCTCCCTATCAACAGGACATGTGTCAACCGTACATGCCAGCTCGACCACTCCGCTCTGCTGCAACAGGGCAGCTTGCACTTCCTGCCTGCACTCATTGCCTCTATGAACTGTTCAGTCACTGCTCGTTTTCCATCATGGTCTAAACACACATCTCTTCAGACTATACCTCTACCAACTCTAACTACTCCTTCACAGGGTTACCCCCAACCTAATATCACTCCCATGTATCACTAGTTTCTTGATCTTCTAGCACTTTTATGTTGCACTTGTATCTTCATCTTAATTTTGTAGCTCTTAATTGTATCTCTTGCAATCAGGCCTCACTTCTGGTTAATGACTTGCCATACTGACTAAGCGTACGCTAACCATGTGATCAAAACTTGATGTACATGGCTATGAGTTACTGATACTTTATGAGAATTATACCTTTTTCGATCTGTGTTCTGTAGCTCTTCCAACAAGCTTCTCTGTGGACTTATTGTATGTCGTTTTGGATAAAAACGTAATAAGTAAAATGTAATGTAACGTCATTATATTTATCAACGCCTGAGCTTTGGCTATGATTCAGAGTGGTTTAGGATGCACGGTGACCGAAATATTGGGGATTTGCTGCATGGGCAGTTCAATGCAATGGTAAAGTAGTCATAGTGGAGAGCCTTAACATTGATCTCCCTACACGCGGTGTACAAAAATAAATGGATTGGTGTATTGGACACCAGAGAGAAAACCCATTTTACCAGCGGCCAGACGCAAACCAACAGACAATGCACAATTTCAACAAAAATATAATATTGCAATGAAAAAGATCCCTTCATCCTGCATAATCCCTTAAAAAGAATTAAGGAGCAACAACAGGTTTCTTGAGCTCGTCTCATCAGTGATTGGCAGAAGCATTTTCATTTGTGTTCCCAGGCTAACCTGTTTAGGAAAAAGTAAATACATGGTAAAAATATGTATGTTTAAATTTGGCTTTCATCATAAATGAAAATACTGTGAGGTTGTACATTCTAATTGCTCAGTGCCACTAATTGAATTTCAATTTCATGAACGAAAAATAGTTTAAAAGACTGATAAAGAGGAGGAGGAGGAGACAGGAAGAGGGGGAGACAGGAAGAGACAGAGGTAAGAGGGCGAGGCAGGAAGAGACAGAGGTAAGAGGGGGAGACAGGAAGAGACAGAGGTAAGAGGGCGAGGCAGGAAGAGGCAGAGGTAAGAGGGGGAGACAGGAAGAGACAGAGGTAAGAGGGGGAGACAGGAAGAGGCAGAGGTAAGAGAGGGAGACAGGTAGAGGCAGATGTAAGAGGGGGAGACAGGGGTGACAGGTTTTCCTGCCTTATTGTTAGCCAATGTGGCTACCTCTAGCTTTCCGCATCTGTAATGAACGTGTGTCTGTAGTGCATTGGGACCTGGTGCCCTCTCAAATCACACTCCCATCCACAGCACATTCCCATTTCCTGCAGTTGCAATGCTGAGCTTTTCCCTAGGGAGTTCCCAATCCCTGGGACCCTTTTCATTTCAATTCGAAGATTGTTCAGCCGACAGGATTTTTATCATCCCCCTAAGTCCTTGCACGCATATCTCGCTGTCTCGCACAGACACACTGGAGACACGGCAGATGATAAAGCTAATCCTCACCAAGTAGCCATGTGATGAACAGAATGCTTTGTCCTCCTTGAGTACCTCATTTATGTGCTCCAGCGCTCAATCTGTTGTCCTTTATCGGTGTAATTGCAATAACATCCATCCCTCTTCTCTTAAAAGACTCCTGATGCTACTCGACAGGCACATTGCATGACTCCTGGAATGACCCTGCCTGACCTGATTTCTCATAAGGCCATCTCTCGCTGCTGATTGCGAGGAAGTCACAAGCACAGATGACCTGATCTGAGACAAACTGCTGCTGCAGAGGGACTGTTATAATGGGAGCAAATAGATTAGACCAACTTAGTAAATAATACTGACAGAGACGTAAATGGGGACAGAGTCAACTGATGCCTCCAGTGCAGGTAGCGTGTTGAGAAAGCAAGAACACATGACACTGAACATTGAAATTAAACATGAGATTTTGATTTTGGGTTCGAATCTGGCCTGGGCCTTTCTGTGTGGAGTTTGCATGTTCTCCTCGTGTCCGCGTGGGTTTCCTCCGGGAACTCCAGTTTCCTAACTGGTTGTTAACAATGTAGACAATTCTGTACCTCCGTTCCTGTGTGAGAGCGGGCCCAAAGCCCTAGTTTCCATTCTGGGGTGCCCGAAGATGTGGGCAGGGCTGCGGGGTGCCACAAGGCCGATTGGCTGCACGGTCGCCGTGGAACTTATTCAGTGTGAGAGCTGGAGGTAAACAGGAAGGGTGACCCACATCAGGAAGGGGCGATTCTCACATTTGGGCAAAAAAGCGGACATACACAAGCCCTGGGCATTCCGGCTTTTCCGCTACAGATATGGTTTTTCACCAACCCGGCAACCGCACCTGTCTGGTCTCCCAGAAAATAGACTGACAGTAAAAGAAAATAAACATTTCCTTTATTTCTGACCCTTCCTGTTGCTGAGAGGACAGATGAAGGGAGAGAGGGAATAGAATGATGTGCTGGTGATAAACTGATCCAGGCCGTCCACAGAGAAACAGTCCATATGCTCTCAGCAAGTTATTTACACCCCAGGGGGAGCCTCTCTGTTGTGGTTCCAGCCTGAAATACCTCCAGAGAAAACACACACACACACACACACACACACACACAGACACACACACAAGCACACACACATACAGACACATACACACACACACACACCGACACACACACACACATGAAGACACACAAACACACACACACTTTATTTACATACACACACATACACACGCACACACTCATGCAAATACACTCACGCACATACACACACACACACACACACAAAGTTAAGGAGGCAGTCTGAACCTCATGCCCAACCAATGGGAAATTTGGAAATCACCAAGGGGACTGTGATCACTGGTGATATCTCAAAAATACCTTTGGCAAGAGCTACCAAAACATGTGGAACTTGCAACAAATCTATCAAACACTGAGCCAAGCCACCACCTCAGTTTTGATCAAGATTTACAGGCGGAACAGGAGACTTGTACAGTGTACCTGCAGTTCTGCGATAAACCTGCTTCAAACTGAAAAGATATGGGAGAGCATATTTTACAGCCTGAATACCAATTCCATTTGGCCCAGCCACAGACCTGCGCATCCCCGATTGTGTTCACGTAGGTCAGTTCACAGGCAGATCGATCCCGCAACTTGATAAAGAACAAACTATGTCACCGATTCATCACTTCATCCAATTATGTCCCCCAACCTGAGCCAGGAGACGAAGAAATGAAGCGATGGCGAATGACTGCTGACCGTGTGCGCTCACAGACCCTCTCCTTCTCTCCGAGGTCACGTCGGGAGTGGGAGTACATTCTCAGCGTCACGTAACGAGCGAAAACGTCCAGGAGAGTAAAAAACTGATTCACCTCCCCGTAACGATAAAAACTGAATGAGTCATTCGCACGTCCACTGTGCAGCCAATTTGTGTCCGCTGTTAGCGGTCTGCCTTTTGGGCACGTTGGATTAAACCGCTCAGAAATGAAGTTAAAACCAATGAATTTGGCAAAGAACATGTACGGAGAGAGAGGTCCCTTCATTACCAGACCCAATGTTGCCATCATGACCCAAAACCCAGAAATCAGTGCTGGGAGTTGAATATTATTATTGCGAACAACAGTACTAGGCTACTATTACTGCTCCTTCTGCTGCTGCTGCTTCTGTTGCTGCTGCTGTTGCTGCTAATAACAAGTATTATTATTATTATTATTATTATCATTATTATTTTCTGTTAAGCACACTTGATACACCCAAAGCACTGTACGGTGGACAATGGTATTCTACTGCTTTGCAGGCACCAAAAAATTGAAATAGCAATGAAACACAATAATCACTAAAAAAAAAAAACACAAAAAGCTACTAAAACCTGAAGTAAACAGGACAGTTTTTAAAATTATTTTTTATAAAATTCTTTTTTGGGGTGGTAACCAAGTAACAGAGGACCAGCATCCCCCTCCAGTCAGTAAAACTAATGACCACAGGCAACCCCCCCCCCCCCCACCCAGTCACCTGATGGAATCGGGGTCCGCTGAATGCAGACTGGTCGGCTTTACGGATCAGTAGCTGCCCAATCGCTCTGTGCGGCAGTGAAGCGGGCTGATCCACCATAACAGAAGAACCGTGCGGCAATGCCCAGTGCCGACAACAGGAAGGTCTTAGGACATAACGAACAGGTTTGGTACTCAGGTACAACGCCTTGCTACAGGAATGGCATTTAACCCAGTGCTGTATCGCTCTTAAACACTAATCTCACAACCACCCAATGAGTAGGCCTAATAACATTTCTTCTTATTAATCTACGTATTTATTCATTTATAGATTTCTCAACATGCTCTTTTCATTTCGCTAAGCACATGACAAAGTAGAATTCCAATTCATTTAACATTTACCTTTTGGTATTTAGCTTTTACATGAATGCAACCTGTGGAGCTATAAGCTGGATATTTACTGTAGCAATTCAGGTTAAGTACATTATCCGTCGATACGGTGGCAGTCAGTCAAACCCAGGAAGTTGCAAGCCAAGTTCCCTAACAATTATGCTTCACTGCCCCTTATAGCTCATAAAAATTTCATTAGTAAACCTTGTTGTTTTTTGTGTTTATCTCAGAATTTATTATTGTTGGTGCATTTATGTGTTAACAAAACAGGCAAGCCCTTTCATGCGCACACACACGTGTGTGTGCATTCACACACTCAACTAGAGTGCTGCAGCTGCGTTCCCATGGCAACTGAGTATGGCAGTGTGACTGTGTGCGTGCTAAAGAAGCACACAAACACAGAAAAACAGTTTCAACCCATCTCTCCTTACCTCTCCCTTTCTCACTCTATCTCTCTCTCAACATATGTGAAACAAGCTCTGCCAATAAGATAAACTGACCAGCATAACAGGATTGATAGACTGAATAACTATCAGTCTTCACAGGTGCAAATGACTGGTAGCGAGCAAGGTGTTCTTAAGGAGTCTGACAGGTGTGAGAAGTAAACCTAAGCATATATTGTTAAAGAACAAACTCAAACTTCAGTAAAATCTGTTTTGGGAGTGAGGAATAAATAACTCCTTTAAGAAATGACGTAACGAGTAGGGTAATTACGTAATGGTAAATACATAAACGCAGCTGAAAAAGCAAGTGTCACTTAAAACTGCTGTGGCACCTCAGACTCTCGCAGATGTAGCTGCCCGCGCTACGGTTTTTTATGACTCATTTGCATATGATTGACTTATCACAGAGCCCTCTCTGTCGCCGCGTCTCATTAGCACCGCTCGTGTGATTACAAGACACTTGTTAGCGCATACATATCGTGCATGCATGCGCGCGCGCGCGTGTGCAATCCACTAAACCCACGTAATGTGCAAGAACACACGGGTTCGTGTCTGCTAGGGATTCTCTGTGTACACTTTGTTTTAAATGTTCGTCTGAAGGCATATTTTTCTCTGACAAATGCTACCCGTTGCCATCCAGAGAAGAGACGGGCAACCTACTGTAGGCGTATGTAGGCTATTTGCCCCCTTCAAGGCTGTATTGACACGGACACAAATGCTGAGGGTTTGGCAGTTTGGATTTCCCTGCCTTTGTTTACTATGTCCTGTCTAGCCGTAGCCACTGTCTTCATTAGCGGATTCGTCCTGGATATCGTAAGATCGCTGCTGAAAGCTAGCAACGTTAAGCGCGCGTTAGTGCTTGAAGTGCTGCTGCATCTTTACCCGAAGGTCTGGGAATGCTTTTATTAATCATTCGGCTACTACTAATTATGTAATGTAATATGAATCTAGTAAACACAAAACAGCAGGGAGATTGTGAATGAAAGCTTTTGGGTGACCAATTATTATAAATCATTATAAATTGATTTACTTGTGACGTCTTCTGGGCCTAACAGTTTAGGCAGCATGGAGGTTCACACTGCATAACATTATCGACACTGTTCCCCGACAGCATCAATCTGTCGCAACATATGTTCCATGGTGGACGAGAGTCAGAAGGGACTCTTGCACTTCAGCGGACAATACGTGCTGGCCACTACTGACTTGCTTGCTTGAATAATCACACAAGCTCATATTTTATTAGTGAGAGGGGTGGGTGGACAGAAAATAATGAGGAGGTGCTGACACCGTGTGGCTGTCAAAAGTATTACGTTCTCAATGAATAACTACTCAAAGGTATTTACGGTGCTAAGCTATATTTTCTTACTTTATTCTCGAGGCTATTTCGAATAATATCCCTCCCTCAATCCCTCGAGGGAGGGATAATGATAATCTCTCTCTTTCTGGGGACCCCCTGTAGAATCGTGCCGTCGCCGCAGACGGACACAGATCGTGTTCGTTCCGGGTACGAAGTGCTGGGGAAGGGACCGTGAACCACACCCTCGTCGGTGCCAGGCAGGTGTCACTCCCTTCAGCTTTGATCAAGGCGTCAAGCATAGTAGTGGAGCTGCCCAGATGGTCAGGTAATGAGTGGGGAAGTGGCTATTCCCCACCATGGAGCCCTCCTGTTGATTTGGCTATCAATCAATCAATCAATCAGCCTTTATTTATAGAGCACATTTCATACAAATTTGCAACACAATGTGCTGAACACAAAAATGAAAATAAAGAACTTACAAATCAGGGGATACATGAAAGTTCATAAAAGATAAGATAAAAATAAATAAATTGATTGATATAAAGAATCCATATTCTTTTTGATTACAAAAGAATATGGATGCACTAACTAAAAGCAATGCTAAAAACGTAAGTCTTGAGATTCTTTTTGAAAGTGTCCTCAGATGCAGAACCCTGCCGCAGTCCCTCCGGCAATCTGTTCCAAAGGCTAGGGCCACAGAACCTGAATGCCCCCTCGCTTCTCTTGGCCCCAACCCTTGGAACAGTCAGAAGACCAGTACCAGAGGACCTCAGGGGTCTGCCGGGCACATACCTTAAAAGCATATCTGCTAAATAGGGAGGTGCAATACCATTAAGTGATTTAAAAACCAATAAGAGAATTTTAAAATCTATTCTAAAAGATACAGAGAGCCAGTGCAGGGTTTGTAGTACAGGGGTGATGTGATCCCGTTTCTTTAATCTGGTTAAAACTCTGGCAGCAGCATTTTGTATCTGTTGAAGTCTGTTTATTTGTTTTTTGGGAAGACCAGTTAACAGAGTATTACAGTAGCCTAGTCGGATAAAGACAAAGCTGTGTACCAACCTCTCTGCATCTTGCTGCCTTAAGAAAGGTCTCACCTTAGCTGTATTTCTGAGATGGAAAAAGGCAGACTTTGTGACCATGCTGATATGTGAATTAAAATTTAGATCAGAATCCATAATAGCACCCAGATTCCTTACCTCTGTTTTTGTCTGTGAAGCCAAAGTGCCCAGCCTTGAATGAACTAAATTTATTTTTGATTTGGGACTGACTAGTAGAACTTCAGTCTTATTTTCATGTAATTTTTAAAAAATGACTGTTCATCCGATCATTACTACTACTACTGCTACTGTGTTCCATACCTGTGGGGCTGGTGTATATGGATGTTTTTGTTTCCCCCAGTAACCCTGGCTCAGTTAGCTAACGGATCTACGCATGAACGTAGTTCACTTTAAGATTAGACCGCAGCTAAATATTTTAGCAAAAATGTCAGGTTATTACATATTATTGGCCTAATTAAGAGAATAAGTTGGTATGAAATCTTACATTACATTACATTACATTACAGTACATTACAGGGATTTAGCAGATGCTCTTATCCAGAGCGACTTACACAACTTTTTACATAGTATTTTACATTGCATCCATTTATACAGCTGGATATATACTGAAGCAATTCAGGTTAAGTACCTTGCTCAAGGGTACAACGGCAGTGTCCTATCCAGGAATCGAACCTATGACGTTTCGGTTACAAGCCCAGTTCCTTACCCACTGTGAAACACATACAGTATGGCCCTCTTTACCCACCCTGATCTATGTAGGCTGCACTTGATAAGTGTATTTACTTCTACTATGGTTTTTTTTTTTTATTGCTGTTATTACCATGTTTAGGGAACTGGGCTTGTAACTCAATGGTTGGGGGTTCATTTCCCTGCTAGTGGTACTGCTGTCGTACCCTCAAGCAAAGCTACTTAACCTGAATTGCTTCAATAAATATCCAGCTGTATAAATGCTGGAATGTCTGCTTAAGTTTTTATCTTTGGATATTTCCTCCTTATATTGAAGATCTTTTGACCTTTTGCTTACTTGTGTTTATTTTTATTTTTATATGAACTGTGTCAATAAACCAGGAAATCAGTGAAGCATTACCTAGCAAGCAGCATCGGAGCTGAGAAATAAACATGAATGTGCAAACGTTTGCTCCTTTTTGTTTCTGAGAAACCATTTCGGCTGTGCATGAGGGATGAAACAGATGAACACACTCTTTGACAGAAACAGAAAATATTTTTTGAGAATCTAGAGTAATATTGCAAATGCACTGTGTGAAAAATGTAATTTTACCACAGTCTATGTGCTATTCTGTTCTGTTTAGACTGTGTCCATCGTCCCCCGGTCAGTTTATCTCTTGTTTCAGTGGTGTTCATGAAGACATAATAATTAATGAAAAATTATCATCATTACTTGATCAAAAACATTCCTTTTTACATATATCGGCAATGGATAAAGCCAGAAATTAAAATGAATAGTCACACAACTTAACAATCCAACTTGCAATCCAAACAAATCATGCTATGGTTTTGTCCTTTAATTTAAAGAAATGAATGATAAATATGACATTCTTAAACTTTTTAATAAGGCATTGTCCATCATTTAAGTTAGCAACAAATTCATTATGTGGCATAAGAAGAAAAACCGCCTAGACAATTCCAATTTAATTTGTTGTGTGCATTTTTTCGTCTTATCATTGTTTTTTTACCAGAAACTAAGTGCACAAGACCGCAATAAAGTACCAACGACATGACAATAGGAATTAAATGAGACAAACTGAGGAAAGGGGAGGCAGCTAAATCTTGTAAATGAGGTGAACGATGAAGTATGCAGCACCAGAAACACTGATAAAACCATTGCCGTCTCCAAAACCAAGACATCAACCAGGAATGCAATAAGATAAGCAAAATTATTTTAAACTGATGCCAGGTTAGGCCCAGACCTTCAGGACACAATCTTCCAAAAACAAAAATTACATTACCCCGTGGTTAAACATTACTTTATCAAAGCAAGTACTGGAGGCTTGTCCATTTCTAATCATCATTGCTGTACATATTTAGAGCAAGTCATTCAGTCACTGAACTTCACTTCAAAAAATTTTAAGAAGTGAAAATGTATGCAGCAGATGCCAGACTATAAGGCCCATCCACACACTTGATCAGATCTTTAATATTGTCTCCCCCTTTATCTGGCCTTAAAAATGACATTATTTAAATATGTAAACCTGGTTTCTTTCAATTGTGTAGTTTTAAGAGGCATAACCTCACATTATTTTTTCAATACATTGTTGCCATTTTCTTCACTGTTAAACAATATCTGCTTTATTTTCCATCAGACAATAATAAAATGTATTGTATTTTTTGACTATGTGTATTCTGTTGAGCTTTACGAGTAATACCAGGGACATTTTTAATTAAGAACAGAGAAATATCAGTTATTTTTCATGTGTATGAAATTCTAAATACAAAATGAAAAAACTATAATTTGGGGTGTCACAGTTTCCAGCTTTGCCAAATACCCATCCGGTTGAGACCGGTGCAGATACAATCTGTTACTATATAACTACACAACTTCAGAAATTCCAGCTTCATATACAGTATGCCTTTGGTAAAATGTTGTTATTTGTAAGAGCATGTATCACTCACCTATGGTTTTTAGGTCTGGCTTTACGGAGCTGGGTTTCCTTTAACCAGATTCGTAGCATGTAGTAGGAATACAGGAAGTACCACTTTCCCTTCACCACAAGCCTACAGGCCTACCACAAGCGTGGCCAACACCGCTGTAATGCTTGTGGAGAAAGCCAGATAATCTATGGGATGTGTGCAGACTTTATGTAGCCCGTCAGCTAACAGATGAGTCTTATTGTCCATTGTGGCAAACACGCCTGCCACAGGCCACCGAAGTGGCTTTCCTTGGGGCCCTCCAGCACAGAGACACAGGGAGATGATGTTAAAACAGTCCACATTTATTCCACAAGGGTTTGGCAAGATGGTATAGCCAAATGAGCAGATGTTAAACCCTGTCATGACAGAGAGCTCCTGATGTGGGTGGGGATGGCAGATTTAACCTGTGCGCAGTGATTACCTCACTACGCACAGGTGCAGCCACTCCTGTTCCTGGGTCTAATTAGCCTGGCCAATTATCTAATTCTTAACCAATTATCCAATTGGCCAGGTCTAATTAGCTTGACCCAGGGCAGGTGTGGCTGCTTAAACCAGCCATCCCCACACCACATCCATCGTTGAGGTTGACGGGCACTTGATTTGGTAGAAAAGGATGACATGTACGCTGGATTGCAGGCCAGGTGCAGGCCAGGGGGTTGAAGCGAACGTCCAGGTAACGGAGTTGGGGCAAGAAATACCCAAAGTCACCGGGAATCATCTGAAGCATGTTGTTTGTGAGGACCAAGTCCCTGAGCATGGGGATCTGAAAAGACTCCCACTGGATTTGGGTTAGGCCAACAGAGCGAAGATTATTGCTGCCCAGATCCAAAACCTGCAGCCGCCTCAGGTCCAGGAACATCACCCTGATCACGTTTCGGAGCCTGTTACGGTTAAGGTACAGGTCAGTGACGTTTGGCAGGCCTTTGAAAGAGCTGTTCTGGATGAACTCTAGGGCATTACTCCTCAGGTCCAGCTTGAGCAGATTGGGAAGGCTGAGAATGCCCGCATACAGCCGTTTGAGGAGGTTGTTGCGTAGTTTCAGCACTGTTAGGTTGGGAGGTGGCATTATAGAGTTCTGGAAGGCGGCATTATAAAGGACTGATAGGGCATTTCCAGAGAGTGCCAGCTCCTTCAGCTGCCCCAGGCCAAAGAAGGCCGAACTTCCGATGTAGGCAATCCTGTTCCCTGCCAGCGATAGGAACTTCAATTTGGGCATCCCATAGAAAGCCTTGGAAGGAACTCTGTAAATGTGGTTACTTTGTAAACTCAGGGTGATGAAGTTTGGCAGGTAATCTTGCGTACTGTTGCCATTACAAAACTGAAGGGATACTAAGTGGTCATGATCCATATGTAGGCTTCTGAGTGACCCAAGAGGCTTCTTACAAGAGAAGAGACTCGGTATCTGAATTTTATTCCCAGAAACATCAAGGTTTTGAGGGGAAAGTCAATATGGTGACTGGCCAGAGCCACACAGATGCTGGTGATGGAAGCAGACGATTTAGAATGCAGGGAGATGCTGATGCTTTTCAGCTTCGGTGCCCAGGACGGGTCCAACAGAACCTGGGTGGCATTGATGGTATTGTGCCTGAGATCCAGGGATATGGGACTAAGGTTTGCCTGTGCCTCTTGGGATGAGAACCGATTCAAGGAGAGGTCCACCACTTGGACAGTGACCAGCCCACCAGATGTACTGAGAGGCAATTTTGACAAATTGTTGTTTGAAAGGTCAAGTTGGCTCAAGGTCAACGGCAGGCTGAAAGGAGACACAGAACATTTTTTTCTGATATTGCGAGCCCGAACGTTAGCAAGAGATGTGAGATTAGCCAGACAGGACATGTTCCCACAGTCAAGCTGGTTTTGGGAGATGTCCAAGGACTTAAGACTCAAGGAATGGGGGAAACCTTGTCCGCACAGTGCTGTCAGACTGTTGCCACTGAGGATTAGATACGTGAGGTTAGTCAGACACTCCGCAGCTCCCAGCGGGAACTCGCTCAATTGGTTGCCGGATGTTGAGGTGGCGCAAGGAGCTCAGGCCATGGAAGGCTGCAGCATTGATGGAGGAAATGTAGTTCAGGTCCAGGCGTAGCTGCTCCAAGTAGGGCAGTGAGGGGAAAGCCTTGGCAGGGAGGTCACTGAGGTAATTGTTGGAAAGGTTCAGCGCCTTGGTGTCTTTTGGAAGGTCAGAAATGTTCTCCAGATGTCTGATTCCTTGGTGCTGGCAGAAGATGGACGCGGGATCTCTCACATTCTGGTAACAACTGTGGAAAGTGTATGCTTCGGAGACCTTCATCACAGATGAACAGAACAGTCCAACCCCACAAAGGCAGGCGGCCAACAGAACAGCAGCAGGTTGCGTTGTAAAGGCAAACATGACGCAATAATGAGAGAGCTCTGCACACAGCAAGCACAGCGCAGACCAACCGCCACAGCACAAGAAAGAAGGAGGAACAGCATGAGCACAGGCGGGATGTTACCGTGACTCAAATAATTCGTCCACTTGCATTACTGAGATGCTTTCAGAGCTTTCAGAGCTTTCAGAGCCTCAGGTTTCAGGTTTCAGGTGAACTGTCTGGTTCTAAATCGCAGGCCCTGTATCCCACAAAGCAGGTTTGCCGAGGAAAGAGATGAAGGAATTCCACCCAGTCTTAATGATCATGTCCTTCTGACATGGACCTTCAGTTCACAACCCATTTGCTCAGCGAAGTGAGGAAAACAAGGTTTGGTGTGGAAGACAGTCACCAGCATATGTGACATAAGCTTTTTATTAAGCATCTCATTACTTAAGCCACAGGCCGTTAGGCAAGGAAACAAAAACCACTACGAGAGAGAGAGAGAGAGAGAGAGGGGGGGGGAGGGGTGAACTGTATTTAGCTTCATGTGCATCTTTGAGTTCTTTTTCCACTCTGAAGGAATGTAGGTGTAAAGCTGTGATTTGAAGTGTGTGTGGGATGTGAAATTGAAAGAAAGGAAGGGACTTTTCATGGCTTCTCTCTCACTTCCCTCTCATGGCTGAGTTCCTCTTTTCTCAGTTTTTTTTTTGTTTGCTTTTTTTTTTTTAAATAGTTTAAGATCATCAGCACATTGCTAATAAAAAAATATTTTCTTTTTAGTGGTGATGACAGCAGTGAATATCATTATTGTTCTGGGCTTTGCAGTATTGCTGTATTGAGAAACAGCAATTATATTGAAGTATGTCATGTTAAAGGAAAGTTGAGGTGAAACAGCAAGTCTTCTGATATTTAAAAAATATATATTGCCAACTATCTTTCAGTTTTACTTGAATAACCTTTGAATCCTAACTATAGAAGAAAAAGCAAGGACGTGTCTACAGTAAAATAAGTGGACTCAAAAATGGTACTAGAGGTGAAAAAGATCACTGGTATCGCTTTGAAAATGTGATGCTGTTCCTAATATCTGGTGAAAATGTTTTTATTCATTCACTTTGATGAACAATGCACTGTTGCGATGTGACCCCAAAGAGCATGACTGTAGTTTCGGTTCACACTGATCACTGGAGCTGCCTGGACAACCAATCCTGCCGAGAAGCAAATAAACCTGACCTTTGACATCTACAGATGTGCTGCTGGAGAAACGAAGGAGGTCAAAGTGCCCCATTGTCTTCCTGTGATGTTCCATGAATTAGGTGAAACAGAGTATGAATGTCTTGTATTCAATTACCATTTATCTTGGACAGACAAACATTATAGTTTTTATTCACAAGCTCAGTTTGACAAGTAAGTTTTAGTGATTGCTCAAATTTAGAAATTGTGCTTGAGAACAAAAGTAATAATAATTCTTCCTTCTTCCTTTCATTTTTAGTCTATTTTAAGAACTAATAATAATAATCATAATGATAATTTTGCATATTTTATATAGCCCTTTTCCTTGAAATTTAAAGCACTTTTTACTCTGATGAGGAGGAAAATGTGGAGTACAAAGTCTTGATTTGACTTTGTACTTTGTACACAATTTTAGATTTGTAATCAAGACAATCCACGTGTGGCTAATGTATAGATTCTCAGCTTTTATTCAAGGGTATTTTTATACATTTTGGCTTGCTCATGTAGACATTACAGCACGTTATACATAGTCCCCCATTATAGGGCACCATAAAATACTCAGCACCTGGTGGTGTCTATGGGTCACAGACTTCAAGCAATCATTACATGCAAAGGATATGCAACAAAATATTAAACATCCATCCATCCATCCATTATCTATACCCGCTTATCCTGAGCAGGGTCATGGGGGGTGCTGGAGCCTATCCCAGCGTGCATTGGGCGAGAGGCAGGAATACACCCTGGACAGGCCGCCAATCTATCGCAGGGCCTACTTTCATTTACATAATATTAATGTCCCAAACATTATAGTGCCCTGACATGGGGGAATATGTATGAAAAGTGCTGTGATGTCCATATAACCCTGGGAACTTGTACTTTACCCATATGTGAATTGTTTCATTACAAATCAAAAATTTTGTTGTCCAGAGCCAATTCAAGAAAAAGCACGATACTTCAGCACGATACACTCTTTGTATGACACATTTACCCTTGACTGCACTACATGTTAAATTTTTTTGTGCGTTTGGGAATTCAAAATCACAATGCCAGCCTCTGGAGAAGTTAGTTTATTTGAAACTTATCAATACAATTATTTTGCAGTCAGCAACTGAGGGGGTTTTCTTGTAGCTGTGTCAGCTTATACAGCACAACTGACATCTTTCTGTCAAAGAAATCACCTTGAGTTGTTTCCTGGGGCTTCACGTATTTCTATTCAATATATATGTGTATGTATATATATATATATATATATATATACTGTATATATGTGTGTGTGTAACAAATTTTACAATACATTGCATATATACGTTTACATTACGTTTACATTGAATCAAAAATATGCTATATGAACAAGACAAGAATAATAGATATGGAAGAATAAGGGCTTGCAACCATCTAAGGCTCCTGCGGTTTCTACAATAAAAACAAAAAATATTTACAGTATATCATCAGAGTTTTATAATGTCCTCTTTTAGTTCTGTTAGTTAATATCTACATCATTTGGTTGGAGAAGTTTGCATGTTACATATAACATAAGGTGTTATGGAGGCACACAATTATGTGTGTGCAATTTGAGCACAATGCAATCACACCAGCACGTTGCCTACAGTACTTGCGACCAGTGCTACTGAAAGAGGACCACTAATGTTTGTTTTGAATACAAAGAAAGGTTAATGTTATTTGCTTCTGAAAACATCTTCTCTGCTGTTGATTTATGATGATTCTCTGCCTAGTCAGTTTTCCATTTGAGTGACACTGAAGCTGTCTGGAAGACATGAAAAAGAAATAAATAATTTCCCCAGATGAAAAAAAACATTGCACATCCTATAACTCACTAACTAAACAGATTCTCTCAAGTGTCTACTTCTATTTTAACAAGGTTTAGCAACAGTGACGTATTTCTCAACTTCAGAGAAGATAACGTTGTATTACATCAAATAATCATGGTATTAATAAAATAAAATAAAGATTAATCCTAACAATCAATCAATAGAATACACAGCAAAACAAATCTTATTTTGATGATGTGACTTTACTCACTGATCACTGTAACCAAAGGAAGAAAACTGCAGCTTTCATTTTAACTTCTACCAATCTAAAGCCTTACCCTTCATTTCTGAACAGTAGATACGCTGTTAGGGGACCCTTTGCTTCCTGGGGGCTCCTTTTGTCTTAACAGGCATGAGAACCACCTCTTGTACTCCTCTCGCACCTACGCAACACAGCAGTGCCCAGCAACATTCAACATTTGAATACTTGTTCTGTGTTTAGTACTGTGTAACAACCCCTTCACCAATCATAAAACAAACAGTCTCAATGCATGAGAGGGTCCAGTCACCTCTTTGTTGAGCAGACAGTGAACGATGAAGATGAAGGTGCCCTGCTGTGAGTTCAGGACGATGAAGAGGTATTTTAACAAAGGGCTGCTCTGGAAAAATCCCAGGATCCAGGCGCACCCCAAAACAAAAAACTGGGCAACAATTTTGAAGATAATCAGTCTGAAAGAAAAACAATGACAGACAGATCTCAAGCTCTCTCTCAGTCTCCATATTCATAAGCTATTTATGCAGATGAAATAAAAAACCAAACAAAAAGCAACCAGGAACTCATAACATATATTTGTGCACCTAAACTTAATAATAATTATAAATTTATAATAAATATAATATATTTAATATATTATATAATATATATATATAATAAAAAATTAAAAATTTCTAACAAGGCAGGAACACACACTCACCTGGTGTCTTTTGACTGGGAAACGTTACTCTTCATGTTGGCTAGCGTAGGCTGTAGGCTCCAGAGGATCACACCAAATGAGACCAAGTTGAGCTGTTCAAATTACACAAAGGAAACATATACTATACCGCAGCTCCTCAATCAACTGCAGAATTAAATTTTTGTTTTTACAAGTAGCCACAGTCATATGTAAAAGAACATTTCATTGGTCTAAAGCATTGGGCAATTTTCCTGCTGCTGGTATACATTTTCTTTAGAAATCTTCAGGCTTGTGTGGTTGAACCAGTGTTTTTGAGTCACTAGTGTCAATTGTGTTTAGTGAGTTTTGCTATAACATGGAACTAATTCATTAACATAGCCAGCCAGTTAAGCAATGTTGTCAATCTAATATTGTTACTGTCCAATTGTCTGCACTGGTATGTAATTATATATAATTGTATTGTCTTTGCAGTTCTTTTACAGACTCGAGTCATTTCTACAGACTTAAGCCAATACAAACTAATTCCAGACCATGAGCTGTGGCAAATGCCCTATATAATGCAATATTTTTGGCTAACTAAAATTTTGTAAGACTAAATATTGTAAGTATTGAAGAGTAAACAGAGAACACCAAGTACTTACAGCGAGAATAGCAGCCACTGGGCCAATAAAACTCCATTGGAAATTTCTTTCTGGACTTAACCAGCACCTGAAAGCAAAAAATAAATTTGGATCTTGGTGACAGTGTTCCCATACTGTTTCCTGTAAACAGCTCTAAAGCCAGTTTTCCTATAACCTTTTAGGTACAATTGACTGTGAGCACATTTATGATTGACACTGCAGTTCACCAATCTCTGCTTAGACATGGTAGCTAAAAACATCAGCAATTTCTTGCAGTAATTCATTCAAGTGAATGCAGCCAGCTGACTCCATCTTCTATTGTTGTACAGTACATAACAACAGTCGCTAAGGGTTGGGACTTGTGGATATTTTGCCAACAGTAAATTGTCATGCCCTTCCACCAGTTACGACCTGCATAAGCCACTAGATATGATAAAGGAACACATTAAAAAAAAGAATCTGGTCCCATTGTAGTTTTTCTGGCACAATCACATGATCTCTATCACAAAGAGGAAAAATACATTACGTGTTTTTGCTGCCATAACCGCCTGGAAACACCGCTGCAGACACTCCCACCACCACCGTGGGAGCTCCGTAGCCAATCAGCAGGAGGTACAGTGTCTTCAGCCCCTCCTTCTGGATGACCTGTACTTTGGTCAGGCTTCTGACCAGCAGGAACAGCTGCACAGTCTCCAGCAACATCCACACAAAGCCCGCCAGGAAGATGAATTGCAGCAAGCCTGCAATGACTGCACACACCACCTGGTGGAACAAGAGCCAGAGGAGACTAATCAGATCAGTATTCTTACATACAATAGCAGATCAGTACACTATGTTGCTCCTGAATACATATATTACCAGATGCATATACAGACATTATCGCAGAAGTATATATATATATATACCGCATTACCCTGTAATAAGCCTGGAAAGTTTTATTAAAGGGGCAATCCACCCGAAAATAAAATAAAGCTATATTTCCTAGAGTGCTATCCAGTTTCTCTGAGATTTGACATTTTAAAACATTGTCACTGCATCCCAGAATACTGGCATGCTTTGGTTGAGACTTTGCACAGACACACACAGTTGGCATACTTCCATAGAAAGTAGTTTTAGATTAAACCGTGCACAACTAGATCTGAGGATGTTTGTAAATATCCACGTCATTATACCTGGAAAGAGATTTTGCTGTTGAGTTTTTCTAATGTAAATTTTGGGCGCTTTGATCACCACAAACCACTGAGCTCCACCAGCCTGGAGTGAGAACCAACCTGGAATTAATTACCATATAAGGGCCCCTCCCCCTTTTCCCTGCTGTGCTACCTCAATTTAAACAACATACCAACAAGAAAAAAACACTTAAATTCAAAAAACATGCTCAATGCTCAATATGATTAGGTGAAACAGAGGTGTTATTGTTTTTACAATGACATTCTGCCCATGTTTTCATACTGCATAATTAGAAAAGTAACAAACAGCAATGCCTTTGCCACAGTACCGCAGCTCATATTCCCAGATCCTTACAGCATTCTCGGTGCGAGATACGCCCACCAGGAAGAGCAGGTGACCCAAGAAGAGGCAGATGCAGAGGTGGAGGCGGGCAGTGTTGTTGACCTTAGGGTTCCATGTGCACAGTAGGAAAGTGAGGATGGCGAGGGCGAGGAAGGCCAGACCCACACACATACAGAACAGGTCTACCATCTCCAGCAGAGGATCATCCTCTTCGTTATCCTGTAGAGATACACAGAGCTTATCTCCGAACAAGTATCTAGTCATGTGCTCATTCATGTCCTTCTTAGTA
Source organism: Anguilla anguilla (assembly GCF_013347855.1). Classification (NCBI taxonomy): domain Eukaryota; kingdom Metazoa; phylum Chordata; class Actinopteri; order Anguilliformes; family Anguillidae; genus Anguilla; species Anguilla anguilla. The sequence continues at coordinate 21,342,993 of NC_049217.1, forward strand.
GCACTGAGGGACACCCTACCTGTCCCCCCGTCTGCAGGAGGACGGCGAATGTGGAGAGGTGGGTACAGGTGCATACTGTGTGGGTCTCGTTGGAGAAGGAGGCTGTGCACCCCTCCACTGACCAGTGTGTCTCATTCCCATTTTCCATCCAGTACACACAGGTAACCAGCCCAGCCTGCAACGTCTACTGGCCAGAGAGGACAAGAGTGGGACAGAGTACAGTGTGTACGGGAGGAAGGTAGTTACTGAGCTTTAGTTATGACTGCAAATGTAGCGACAAAAGATACTCTGAGTCACACCATAAAATGCATTAAGTTAAGTCTCCTATTCTGTGAGACTGTACCTTCTTGTGGTACATAGTGAAGTTGACAGGCTCGGTGAGCTCCTTGTGTTTCGTCTTAGGCAGCGTGGCAGTGACGATGTCAGAATACATCTCTGTGGCATTTTCACTCTTGAAGAAACTGGGACTCATGAGTTTCTCCATCCCACTGACTGACATCAGAACTGCAGCAGCGGATCCTGGGCCAGAGAGACTCCGGTTACGCTTCATCATCATCTTCATCTTTCCTCTACTAACCACTCGATCGATCCCTGCCCCTTTTACCTGCCGTGGCCTGAAGACCCATCACTTCAGACTGTACCTGGACTAACTACCACTACTCTGCAGGGCACGCCCAATCTAGGATTGCACGTATTACTTGTATCCTTCATGTACACATTCATAAACACTTGTATCTCCACCCAGCACTTATATTGCACTTGTATCGTTATCTTGATGTTGCAACTCGTCATTCCTCATTTGAATTTGACTTACATTACATTTCTGACCTAGACCATGCTTACTGTGTGAACTGGACTTGATGTTCATGGCTAAGGATAACTGTTGCATAATGAGTATTGTACCTTAACGGACCTGTGGTTTGTAGTCGTTCCAGTGACCATTGGTATTCACTTATTGTACGTCGCTTTGGATAAAAGCCTCTGGTAAATAGTTGAAATGTAATGTAATCACCACAGGCAATTTTGTAATCATCATCACACATCCACCCTCATCATCGATACCCTCGCCCCTTTAATCTCACCGTTGTTCTGTTCAGCAATAGATGCAAGATTGTCGAGTGTCATTGTGTTTCCCTTGGCGTTCAGCACGGGAATCTTGGTCGTGTTCCATGCTGGACCAATGATCTGTAAATTAATTTCTGTAAGAGACAAAACGCACATACATATCTGTAATGCACAAGCATACACAAACGAGGGCCGTATTTTTTCAGTGGATGCAAATGCGCACTGGCACACAACCTAAGACACATCTGAAATTTTGGTGATCTTGCATACATGCATTTTCCATTGGCCTTCCTTTTCTGAGCATCTGCTGGTCAATTTTCAATGAAATATATAAGTTTAAGGGAATATTTTAAGGCAAATGTTTCTATATACACCAGTATTTTTGCCATTTGTACGTTTACATTATTCGTTTTCTTGTTTCCCGTCTAGTAACCTACCCATGGTAGGTGTCATCACAAGTTTTCTGGACTCTGTGGTGGTGGGCTCAATCAGGGTAGACATCAGTTTCTCAGAGACGTCTAGGACAATGTTGGCTACATTTCCACTGCTGGCTGAGCCCTTTTCGGGAGGCATGCCACTGCTGACTGACAGGACCGTGGACAAGATATTGGTCACTGTCTGAGAGAGTCAAAGAGAAGACAAAAGAAACAAGCATTAATGGGAGAAGAGAGTGCGAGAAAAGACATTACCTTTACTGTACATGTCCAGAGCCACCTCCATTCAGAACATTCTCAGTCTTGCGTTTGGTTACTTAAACCACCAGCCAATTTTCCTTTATTTTCTTCATAATTCCTGTATTTCTGAGGACACAACCATATTGAAAAGTGAGGTGTATTTTTTACAGAGGCGAATGGCGTAAGAACGGAGCCCATACCACTCAAAGCTGTTTCAAAGTCAGTATTATCAAAAGACTGACGCTGACTCCTTCCTGTAAGTCTATATGGTGTTCTATCATGGCATGGATGCCGGTCAAAATAAACACCAGATGATGTCCTGCTCTGGGCACCTTCATGTACATTGCTGCTCCATTACAGGGATGGCTTTTTTTTAGTATTGTTTTTAAAAGGAGGGTGGACAGCCCAAACTTTTCACTTTGTTCAGACAGGGTACAGCAGGGAGGATCACAGTAGAAAAAGTGCCATGGTGGGGAATCAAACCCCTGAACACAGGGGGGATATGGTTTGAGAGGATTTTACCACACAAGTCTTCCTACTCATATTTAAACAAGCATTAGTCTTAGTCTGGATGAACGCATGTACTTTCTGAGGCAAAAGGGAGGAGCCTCGCTTCCCTATTGGTTAATTGAACTGTCTGTCTCAGTGTGCTGTTCTTTCAACAAGACCCCCCTTTGGTTACACATTCTTTTAACCCAACTAAAGAACAAAAATAAATTCTTTCAGACCGACAGACAGACATACACACACACACACACACAAGTCAGGTTCTTAGCTACTAATACTGACCCCTGGAGGCAGAATGATGTCAGACTTCTTCCCTAAGTCTTGGGCTATTGACGCAAGGAAGGCTACCTCAGGTGTCTGGCCCTGCGTAGAGAAGCACAGTAAAGACACCTGTAACATGCCGCATTTTGCATTTATGTTTCAGTGTCCTCTTCACGCTCAGATGAAATGTTCCCATCTCACCTTTGCAGGGGTTATGGAGGAAATTTTGCTCTGCACACCTGAAAGGAACAGATCAATGATATTTGAGAGAGAGAGAGAGAGAGAGATTATTGCTGATTTTCTTTGATATTTTCTTTTTTCCTTCCATGAACTTTCTATGAAGAATTCCATCCACTACTTACTCTCACACACGGAAACCCCATACTTCCAGGTAAACCCAGTGGAGGCAATGTACCCTTCCTTGCATGTACAGTAATAGCTTCCTAGCGTGTTGTAGCACATAGCATAAGTGCCACAATTGTTTGTGACACACTCATCCACATCTGCAAGACACAAGCCATATACTCAATATCACACACTATGAGCTAACCCACATCGAATCACAATCCTGATAGTGTTTGGGATGCTCTGACCTGCACAGGGGTCCTTGGTGCCAGCCAAGAGAATCTTTAGAAAACCCAGGTGACAGTCACATATATAAGACCCAATAGTGTTGGTGCAGTCAGCGTTGAGACCACAAATAGGGGGGTCCAGTTTACACTCATTTATGTCTGTGGAAGACAGATGACAGAGTTACAGCACAGCCTGGAGCTCATAGTTTCAAGTGAACAATTATCACGTGATATAAATAATCTTCCAGAAAGCTTACCGCAAACAGCATACCACAGTTTATATTATCCCTGTAGAGGAGAGCTGTTCTTTAAGGTAAGGCAGTATTCAGTATTCACAATTCAGTAGGGTATTCTTTAAAAGTTCTTACCAGTGTAATACAATAGTTAGGGGAATGAGCATATAATTCAAAGGTCTTGAGTTCAATTCTCAGGTGGGGCACTGCAATTATATCCTTAGGTTATCAAATCCAATCTGCTTCAGTAAATATCCAGCTGTATAAATGGATCGTCTGCTATAAAATGAGTGTAGACTAAATGTGAAATGTATTATGATTTATTATTCTTGGCGTATTTCTCATAATATATTTATGTACCCTGGCTGTGACTCGTAAATAACAAAGAACAGGACTCTCCAACTTGATCTTTAATTATAGAAGTCTTTGGGGGGTGAATTCCATAGTAGTTTCATCCATTGTAGAGAGTGAAAAAATTGAAACAAAGTACAGATTATTATTTTATTTTATTTGTGTTTACACCAAAGCAATAAAATTACTACACCTAGTAGCAGGGACCAAGATCATGACAGCTTCAAAATGACAAATGAGGCCTGCTAAGTGGATGTTCAGTACCACACCATGAAATCATCATTACATCAGTGTTTAAAAACCATACAACACCTAATCAGGTGCATTTTAATTAAGTGCACAGAGAGTCAGAATGTTTTGTTTGTTTGTTTGTTTTTTAAAGAATGTTCTCTAGTGATTTACTGACGCTCTGAGAAATACTGACCTGCACAGGGGTTTGAGGAATTAACCCTTAAGAGCTTGTTTTTGGCACCATAGCCCGTTTGACAGGTGCAGGTGTAATTCCCAGGAGTGTTAGTACAGGTGGAGTTGGGACCGCAGATGTCTTTCAGGCACTCATCGATGTCTGTGGGGGATAAGGACATAGTTACAGCAGGGACTGGAATAATGGTTCTAAACTGCTGCACTGTGTTTAGCAGCTCAACTGGACTTTTGAATTGCTCCAACTTAATTTTCACAAGATTATTGTTGTCTGGAAGTCTTCTTGGGTGAGACATAAATCCAGAGTTTATTATCTCTGTTTAATCTGTATTTTATAATATGCTAATAAAATTGTCAGTTTTTGAAAGATATTAGTCTTTTGTACATTTACACATTTTAAATGTTTCATTCATCCATCATATAGCAATATAGACAAATTATTGTTGAAATACCTTTCTGTTTATGCAATTTCACATTTCTTTTAACATACGCTGTTTTCTGAGAAACAAAATATGTGGGATTTCATATTGAACACTATTGTGCATGTACACATGGACAGAATGTACATTAGACAACACAGGGAAGAAAGACAACATTTAGTCAAAATTTTGGGCATCCTGACCTCGACAGGGGTTTGAAATATTAGCCAAGGAACCCACGGGGAGTACTTGGTAACCTGGGTGACAGGTACAGGTGTGGGCTCCAACAGTGTTGGAGCAGTTAGCGTTGGGACCACAGATGTTGGGTTCCTCCACACACTCATTGATATCTGTGGGAGACTTTCCAGAGTTAGAGCTTGACTTAGCTGAGTGCAACAATATTTATTAGTTATAAGTTCATACAATATGAAGTCAACAATAAAAAGTCAAATCGATGTCAATATCAAATCAATGAAATCAATGAATTTCTATGTCCCCACAGTAATATATCAGTGATTGAGGCATACCCACCTTTACAGGGGTTTGAAAGGCTGGGCTTGGTGTTATTAGGTGTTTGGTAACCCTTGTGACAGCAGCAGTTGTAAGACCCAAAAGTGTTCACGCAGTCAGATAAAGGATCACAGTCGTCTGTCAGGGTTGCACACTCATCAATGTCTGTGGAAGATTGAAGGCACAGCCACAGCATAGTTCATTGGCCCGAGCATCTCCTGGGTTCTGCCCATTCCAGGATGCTGTCCCAAGGCCTATCTGTACTGTTTACTTACTTATTCATTCATTTAGTATCTCTTATCAAGAGCACCTTACTTACATGGTGTTTAATACAGGATCCAAGAGAACAGCAAGAACAGAAATACAAATGTCTTGTGTCTAAATCAGACCTTCCTAAGAGAAATATACTGTGTCTGCATCATACTGATGTGGATAAATATTCTAATATGGACTGGCATTACTAGTAATATTCTTTGAGCAGAATAAATCTAGCTAAGGGGAGCTATTGAAATCAGCACATCTCAGAAAGACCAGTTAACAGCCTGATGAGCAAAAAGGATTAGATTTACTTTATGATGGCTACTGTAAGCAGTTGGCTTTGACCAATAGGTAGATAGATAAAATGTATGAAGGATAGCAAGCTAACGCTGGCACTGAGTAACACATCATCACTCAAAAAGTTCAACCATGGATATTCAAAGCACACCCGTGTGTCCATACTGGCCAGATGGAAGGACAGGTTGTACTCAGGTTAGACCTATGTGTATCCAAGCTATTCTTGCCATTGGTAAGTATGGCCCATTTGGAAATGTCTAATCTCACCGGCCAACTTGGCATATGCAGACAAGAACTAGGCTGTCTCTGGTCTGTATAGAAGAAGTAACTTGATTGCTACAAAAAAATGATCACACACGTGTTCTAGCAGTGGAGGGTTCTGGTGGTTCTGTGATGGTGTAATACTAGTGAAGGGTTCTCATGATTTCTGTGATGGTGTGAGTACATTGTCCAGGCATGGCTTAAGTGCATATATTCCCCTGAAAGTCAAGGACGATGCTAATAATTTGATAAATGAGTGATCATTGCTACCCTCTCTCCATTTTAAAGCATTCCTTTCCTGCAAAGAAAAGTGTCTTTCAAGATGGCACTGTCTCTGCCCACGGAGCACAAGCTTTCACATTCAATGGTTGGAGCAGCTCAACTATTTCGCAAGAACACGAAAAAAACAAGAATGTCAACCATCAGGCAGAATGTCTTGACTCCTGACATCAACCACTGCCCACCCCCCCCCCCCCCCCCCCGACACACAAGCACACACACACACACACACACACACACACACACACACACACGTACAATAATGATTACAGTGCCCCCTGGAACCATTTTGCTCCACAGTAAAATATTTGGAAAACAGCTTTTTAAAAAGATGCCTGCAGCCAACCAAATAATCCTCCTTTCAGCAGCTCTAGATTCCTCTTTGTTACACTTGATACGACAATACGCCATTGGGGGAAAAAACCCAGAACTAAGCCATTTTGGTAGCAGCTAAAACACTGCCAAGAGCACTTTACAAAACACTGGACAAATCTGTATTTACCTAGCATAGGTAGGGAATACGGCAACCAGCTGAATCTTTAGGATAATTCATGTCTCAGTATGCAGCATATTTATGTGATTTGCTATACATGCATAAATCTCCATGATTGGGAATGAGTAATTACCCATAATTCTCACTTTTTCTTTAAGTTTACTAAAGCATTCTATACTACAGTCTTGTTCCATTTATAACATAGAAAATGCTAAAATAAATATAAAGCTCTTAACATTTATATATACACAATGCATTGCATTGTTACCACTCTTCTGATAATCTCCAAGAGGCACTGACAGGTGGTTTGTCATAAGACCTTGAAACTGCTTATATTATAGTCTTATATTATTTTCTTGGATATCTCCCATACCTGTACAGCCATATGATTCATTAACTGGAAGACGATCATCCGGTAGTTGGAATCCATTCATGCACTGACAAAATCCTTCACCCACGCATTCGGCAAGTGGTCCGCAATCAGCCAGGCTGCAGTTGCTATGTCCTGTACACACAGATTGCACACAAGTAGTAAAGAGCAGCACCATTTCACCTGGCCCAGGCGATGTCCAGTTTAGGTGTTCTGTGTAATGGTGCGGAACATACTTACGAAGAGCATAGTTCCATGGGCAAGGAAACGGTGACAGAAAGTACACAAAGAATCCTCCTTGGCAAGCCAGGACCTTCAGGCTCGAAGTGTAGTAGTTGCAGTATCCAGACCACCTCATATGTGTTGGGCCTGACACAATCCCATCCTTGAGCGTTGGGTGAGCGTAGCCCAAACGTGCACACACATATGAGCCACAATGCCAGAGAAAGTGACACGTTTCGGTTAGAACATCCCCACCAATCCCTGTGAAGCGTGTCCATTTTCCACTCAGGCCAGAGTCACAGAGCGGGTAGCCCGCAAAACCATGCGCTGTGAAACCCACGTTGCGCCAAGGGCCAGTCACCACAGTGTGATTCTTACAAGGGTCTGTTTGAGACAGAAAATGATAAATAAAAGACTCAGGCCTGGATTCATTTAACAACTGAATTTCTTTTTTGCTAAAGTGTGTCTGTGATGAAAAACACACAACGCTGTGCTCTTAATTGTGAATCAAAATTTAAAACATATATTGATTGAATCTAGAACTTTTTAAAAAAAAAATGAAATCACTGACAAAAGTGAATCCCTCAATTGCTTCATAAAGGATCAAGCGCTTTTTCAGAAAAGCCAGGGTGCCTGTCATCATCTCTTTTAAAAGAATGAATTTACCATCCATAGTGTTTTGTAGAAGACCCTATGAGATGATGTGAGAGACATGAGATGATAAATTTGAAAAGAGAAGAGGACAGTACTCTTATTTAGGCTACATGTTGCAAACAGGTGCATATGGTCAATTAACTGCATTCATAAATGAGCCATCCAAAAAATGTAATTACAGAAATTAGACTAAAGATTAAAATGTTTCACACTGCATGCAGCATATTGCTTTCACGAGTGAACTGATATTACTCAACTGGAAATCATTATATCAGGAAAACATAAGCTCAAATTAAACAGAGGCTGTAGTTCTATTACCAGCAAGATTATTAAAAAAGATTCAACCCTTACAGGCCATGGCTTTCATCTGTGAAATACTGAAATCTTATTGGCAGCTTGAATACACATTCAAAAACACAATTTAAAAATAGTTCCTAAAAATGGAAAGATAGCCAATGTTGGGGCTTTAGAGCTATTTAAAGGATGTCAAAATGATAACTTTCAGAGCCTCAGATCTTTTGAAGAAGGAAGCACATTGAAAAGTTTGAATCTTTAAGGCTATTATTTTTAAGAAAAAATATTTGCGTATGGTTATTTAAAGGAAGTATTTTGGTCAAATAAATCTGACCAGCTCAGATTTAATTGGAAGGGTTGAGTAAAATTCTCAGTAGGAAAACTAACCACATGCACCAAAGACAAAAAGGAGTCCTTCAGAAAACTTTTATCTGGCCACATAGGAATGCAGTGCGGCTGTACTCACCGAACTCCTGGCAGCTTCCGAAGAGGAAGAGACACCCTACGACCGAAACAAGAAGGAAATCAGTGGAGCAGAGTCTGAACATTACCGCACAGAACAATCCTTCAACCTCAGAACAGATGGCAGAATGCATGCACCCTACTTTACACACAGAAAAATAAAACTTGTGTTCTTCAAAAATTATTGCATCCCTCTTGGTCCTATACCCGATTCTTCAACAATAATGCAAAAACTTTATTGCTCACCCAGCAGCTGTAAGACGCAACAGTAATTCATAATCAGCGATTCTTCATTGGCATTAATCCCCACGGCTGCCAAAGCACAGTCACCACTATAGAGTAATGAGTAGTGAAGGTCATTCTTGATACCACTGTTTTCTATTTGCATGGGGCATTTCATGCATCTAAGGTAAACAGTAAAGCCTGGACTGATTTGTATTTGCCAGTTTGTACTGAATTACATAAACAAACTGTACCGGTCGTGCATGGTCGAGGTCTGAAGGGCACAGCTTCTGGAGGGCAGGTGTAGCTTCACACATCAGGGGCTTCCTTCACACTAATGCAAGGGCTGGTGTGTCGCGTGCTTAGTTTCTGTCACATCCTGAGGCCTCTAACAACTCTGGTGGGATGTCTCCTACATCAAGCCTCAGATCTTTAATTAGTATGGACAGGACGGAGTGTGGCACAGTGGGTAAGGAACTGCGCTTGTAACCGAAAGGTCGTAGGTTCGAATCCCGGGTAAGGACACTGCCGTTGTACCCTTGAGCAAGGTACTTAACCTGCATTGCTTCAGTATATATCCAGCTGTATAAATGGATACAATGTAAAGTGCTAAGTAAAAGTTGTGTAAGTCGCTCTGGATAAGAGCGTCTGCTAAATGCCTATAATGTAATGTATAATGTAATGTAATGTGTCCTCTGACAGTAGCTGTAAAAGGTTGAGTTTACGCAGAGATTACACTATGTTAAGCAAGGTCTTTGTCAGACCACATTTAGAGTATTTTTTGCAGTTATGGGCACCACACTTTAAGAATGACATACATCACTGTAATAACAGCCTATGTGTGTCACCGGAAGTTCTTTTATTTCAATATATGTATGGGAAGTAGTTGACCATAATTGTGGTGCTTGCGCTGGGTGGCCCAGCAATGATGTTTAAAAGGCTGATTTGATTTTTTTTTTTTTTTTAAACCAGACCAGAATGCTGGCTCACTTCTGCAGGTGATGCAGCCACCCAGGCAACACACAGACATTTTGTGACAGGTTGCTCAGCACTCTGGCCAAGGGGAAGTGGGAGGGATACACTTCCCCAATCAAGCCAAGGGACGATTTGATAACCAGACTGAGAAGTGAGAGTCACTCTGCACTGGAGCTTTTACCCCTTTTATTACGTTCAGGAAATACTGCGTTACACAGTCATTACTTTGAAAATCTTGGCCAGGTGACCTTAGGCTGCCATTGGGAATACTTTTCCCTGTAATTTCGTAATATGGAAAAGGCCTGCTGCGATGCAAATCCTGAAAACAAATTCAGGATCACCCTCCACCAGTTTTCGGAGAAGGCAGGTGAGCACGCCTTTCCTCTGCAATGCACACAGTCCTCACCTCGTCGTGCTTCTGGCCACAGTCGGCTCCAGCGTTCTCAGGGTTTTGTCCGGACGGGGGGGGGGGGGGGGGGGGGGGGGAGGGGGATGCGCTGCATTAGGTACATCTTCCTCGGCTGCACATGCCTCTTTTCACAATGTGACAAATTAATACCTGATGTTACTTTTAAAAACATACAAAAATAAATTTTTAAAAAACCACAATATGGGACTTGGCTGTCACAAAGCCTGATAACTCAGGCCTATTCTATGAAAAGACTGAACTCAATAATTATAAATTATCAAAATGATAAATATGTGTTGGTCAACAATTAAGGTTTGACCAGTACAGTCAATAGTAGATATTTTTTACATATAATTACATTTACAACTTCTCCATTGCTAAGAGCAGGAGGGTTGGTGACAGAGGGAGAGTGTTTTTTCTGGCCATTGTCTCCACCTGTTGACCAATTAGGGTCATTTCAGGCTGCATAGTTGACATGTTGCTGTGAGATATTACTAGGTAATGAGGGAGACGTAAGTGATGCATTTTGCTGGCAAGTGGAATCTAGAAGTGTTTCCTGCTTTGTTTTTCCGAGCTAAAGTGCCAAACTCTCAAAGATTTCTCACTGATTTGTGGGATTTTGTTTTTACCTTTCCCTAAAAACGTATTAAATACAGTTTGTAATTTTGTTTACAAGATAGGGCCCTTCATGAAGATATATGCATCCTTTGTGATTTTTTGGATCACGTCAGTCCACTTTAGTCCATTCGTACACTTCAATTTCGTACTAATAATATAGCAAAAAAAGATGAAAATGTGACAAGCATCTAACAGAGGGATCTGAAACTCAGATCCTTGGAGGGCTACAGTGTCCATTTGTTTCTGGTGTGTTCCCATAGTTAAGTGCTTAATTTAAGTTTCAGGTTGATTAATAGTTCAGACATGTTTTGTTGCAAGGCCTAAATTAGTTGCTGACTGGAAAGAATCCAAGAACTTGCAAATGCTACAGCCCTCATAGACTACAGTTCGGGACCCCAAGAGCATACATTTAACATTTTTATTTAAATTTTCAAAACAAGAAATTTTGTAACAAAAGGGCATAGTCTGGCCATACATTTTATACACATGTATGCACAAAGGTTAGAATGTACAACGTTAAATTGTAAAAATTCAATCAGAGGTTACACATCGTAGCTTAAAATTGAACTTGAAAAGCTTAAAATTAAAATTGAAAATTGAGCCAAAGACATCAATCTCTGATTCAAAAATGTAAATCATTAAGTGGGACCCAAGAAATCCCATTCAGCCCTTTGCTGATCATGATCTTGTGCTGTTAGTCACTATCCACCTTTGAAAGGATTTTTTGCATGTTCCATAATGTGGCATGGGTAACACTTCCATGACAAGGATGGCATAATTTCCCCTTACTCATAACAAAAGGCATCTGAGTTCAAAACTGAAAAAGATTATTTTTCAGTATTGCATACAGCTTACTACCTGTGCAATGTCAAATTCCTCAGTGAATCTAGTTACAAATGCATTCATGCTAGCTAAGGCACACGGTATATGTAATTTCCCTATGGTCTAATTACACAAGTTGTAAACTTAATATAGAGTGACCAAAATAGCACTCTTAATGGCTTTTTCATTATTAATGTGCACTATTTGCAGTTTAATAAAATGTCTTCACTTCTCAGGCACTTGTTTGGCACTTCTATGCCCTGTCCACTTCCTCGAGTGTGACCCAGCTTTCCTGGAAAAAAAAAAACAACAAAAGTGGGTGGGAAATAAGACTTCCTTCATTCTGTGACTCAGCAAAGTAAGATCTAACAGCCAACTTTAATCTGGACAAAAATCTGTCAGTGTACCTAATGACTTCTTACCTCAAAACCTGAAGTACATTGGTTTGCATTAAAATTCAAGTGAATCCTTATAAGGTGAAATTATTTCATTTACAGGGCCCCCCAGAATCACTGGCACTCTCAATGAGTATGACTGAGTGTGTCACCTCATATTTATACCCCAGTGCAACAGGAAGCCATGGATTACTACCTAAGAGTTCCAGAAGACTCAAATGAGCTTTTAAAAAGTGTATCTTTACCAACCATTTCAGGCAAATTTCATTATGATAAGCTGCTTGGCCGAAAGCTTAGCACTATTAAGTGATTTGCAATTCATTCCAATGTGGCAAAGCGTTTTCTTTGCTTGTTATCCTTTTTAATCTTTGTAGCACCAGGATGTATTTGACTGTCAGATGTACGGACTCTCACTTTACTCACTCACACACACACCCACACGCACACAAGGGATGCACCAACCGATCGGGCCAAAGATCAGTATCAGCCGATAATATTACAATTGGTCATCGGCCCATAGTTTAAAAAATGATGGTCAGCTCCTATTATGTCCTGTCAATCAAAAGGAAAAAACATCTATAGTTTATTTGTAATCCAAGAGCTGGTTTTCATTTACCTGTCAGATACAAAATAATAGCACTTTGTTTTCCATATTCAGTGTTTCCCCTATAATAGTACAGACCTGGAGGACTGCCGGGCCAACAAAATGCTTTTTTTAAATGGCGAAAATAATGCTATTCATAAGGAGATCAATAATTCATTATTTGGGAGCCTCTGCGGGGCGCTGTTTCGAAAAATGAGTCAACCCCTGTGTTGTTGCCTGGGAAACCTAATGCGATAAGACTGTCACTGCAGAGTTCTATGCTGCTGTCAATCCTGAACTTGTGAGTGCCTTTACTTATCCCTGCAGAGTGAAGTGAAAGACCAGAGGAGGATGGGTTTCCCCCTTGAGCCTAGTTCCTTCCAAGGTTTCTTCCCATCTCCCACAGGGAGTTTTCTCTTGCCACTGTTGCTTTAGGCTTGCTCAAATCAATGTCCACCTTCGATTACTGTCCTAAAACCATAGTCCATCTTTTGGAACCGAGTCCAGGTGTATAGTAAAGACATCTCCCTGCGTCCTGTAGTGTCCAACAACAGATGTGTCCAGTCATTGTGTTAACTGAAAGTCCTTTGGGTCCTGTTTTACCTGTGATGCGGAAGTTCACCATACATCTATGCTGTGTTAAGGGTGATGTTACAGCACTGCTGTGTCTGGTAGTCTCAACAGGCAGTCCTTTAGAGTCAGTCTCCTGCCTGGGGGAGCCACAAGTGTGATGTGCGTGTGCAGCGTAGTGTCTTTCCCTACTCCCTTTCTTAAGCTCCATTACCCTGTTGGATTCTTCGCCGACTGGCCTGTGATCCGGTCAGGTTTCAACTGCTCCGTGCAGTCTGAATCTGCTTCTCAGGGGGGTAGGTGTGCTGCATCACTGTCCCATCACTGAGCGTCCCACTCACAAAAATGGTCTTCTGACCCTGTCATCACTCGTCAGAGGAGTTTTCCAGACGTAGACTTTAACAATCACCCATAAGCACACCCTCACAACAAACACATAGGTCCGTAGAGAGAACTTCCAAACGAACATAATGTTTGACACCTTTCTTCAAACAGGACCAAAAGACAGAGTTACACCTCGAGTCTGACACCTCGACACAACACTGCATTCAGCTGGAAACAAAACAACTTGATGGATGTAGTTTCTGTAGGTAATCCAAAGGTGGTGACTGGAAGTCCTGTCGGTTTTACCTCCATGAGACACAGCTGACAGCTGTTCTCTGGCAGTGGAGGGAAGGTCGTCCTTAACCCCTGTAAAGGAGGCACCTCCTGTCAATCACTCCAACTTGACCGTGATGAACATGGCAAGCGGGAGCCATTACGCTACCCACATCCACATCTAGGGCTTTTCCTTCACTGGTTTTGTACCCTGGCAGGCTCTTGAGTACATGCTCCATTTGCCTGGGTCCTTGTGTGCCACACAGTCAACCGTTTTGCCAAAAACGCTGTTAATGGTGAATTCCTTGTAAGGTGGAGTCAGGGCTGGAAGACTGAGGGAAGTAGATTTTGGGCACATAGTCCAAGGGGGAGGGGACCAGGGGCTCCCTCTCTTGCAGTGGGAACAAAGGTGTGAAGCTACAGGGCATCTAAGATGGACCAGACCTTTTTGCCTGTGTCTGGCCCTCAGCATGAACTGCTGCAGTGCCTTGGGCAGTTTTCAGGGAAGCCCATGGTTTTGCCCAAGGTTCTCTCCATGCTGCGGGGCAAAAGCAGGAGGGCCTTTACAACTTGGGGAAGTGTTTATGGCATCTGGTCCTTTGTCCCCTGTCTGTGTATGATGGCCCTGGAGATTCGTCTCCATCTCCTGGAGTGCGCAGCTCTCCTCTCCTGGTGGCTCCACCGCCTGCTGCAGTTCTCCTCTGGCAGGGTGTTGCCCTCTGTGGGGGACAATGCAGGCAATTCCAAAGAGCTGTCCCTGGTGGTGGGGGGGGTGGTGCCATGTCCGCTGTGTGGTCTGACCCCACCCCCAGTGAATGCGCAACTAGGAGAACTCCAGGAACCTGTGTGAGACTGGTTTTGGTTGTTTCACAGGCTTCCACCATAGCATCAATGATGTCCTGGAAATACATCTCCATGGGTATACCCATGGCGGAACTCCATGGGAGGAAAGGGGGACTGGCGTGGTCTCTCCACTTTCTCGCTTGTGTGCAGTGGAGTCCATGGCTCCATGGGTGATTGCGGAGGTAGTGCTCTAGAGAGACTGTAGGAGAGTACTTCAACGTTGGAGTAGTCATCATATGATACCTCAGAACAAGGAGGTACAATCTTTCAAATTGTGTCCCGCTGAGGTCATCTGTTGACTCCCGTAGTTCATCAAGGCCTGGATAGCACTCACAGAACTCCTCCCGCCATCTCTCAAAAACAACTCGCTCAGTGCAGATCTCCCATTTAACTTTGGGATCAGTAGCAGAGCCTGGCAACATTTCTCTCCTTTGTGACTGGTCCATGTAACATAATTTTGAGACTTAATTTCACAAGAGATTGTACAGTTGATGTAGTTTACCACAGTCTGCTCAAAATCCTATCTCGGTGGAACCTCCAATATATCAGCAAAGTGAGGATTAATTGAAATATGTTTAATCTTCTGAACGCAGCAGTTTTAACCATTAACACCCTCATTTGATGTCTGGTACTCTGAATACCGAGCACACTGTACGTGTGTCAACCATTAAAACACCTCACTTACCCAAAAAGTAAAATATATTTGATTTAATTTGGTAATTATTATCAAAGATATGAATTATCAATCAAATCGCCAATAGGCAGAGCAAACTGTTTGGATCAACCTTCATCAAAATGCACAACTCACAACAGATGACAATTAAGAAATTTATTAAGTTACAACAAATATTCACATCTAATAAGAAATAAATGCAAGAAGACACCAAACCACAGCTTTTGTCCCAAAGTATTCCAAGAGGCAGAAACCAAAAGACAGCAGAACAGTCCAAAAGAACCAGAGATGAAATGTAGAACGACAGACCTAGATGCAGAACTCAGATGTCCACTTCCAACTGTTATAAAACTACTTCCTTCCCAGTTGCCCAAACATAACTGGAAACTAAAAGAAAGCCACATATTTTAACTGTAGAAAAAAAGAGGAGGGGGCAGGGGCATGGACACCCTTTCTGACACACACACACACACACACACACACACACACACACACACACCTACCCACCCACACACACAGACACACATACACTTCAGATAGTAACCCTCCAGTTCCTACTCTGTCTTATCTTCAGGCTACTCCGGCCAAGCACTTTGAAGCTTTCTATGGCTGACAATAGGCAACTGGTGAATTACATGTCTGACAATATGTGTGTATATATCTGGTCAGTTTTCAAGCAAATGCCTCCAAATTAATTGGACGGCACTTCATCCTACAGAAAGACAGTGATCCCAGACATACTTCTGAAGCAACAAAGGAATCACTGTCCAACAAAAACTGGAATTCTTGACTGGCTAAGTCATTGACCTAATCTGAATCCAACTGAACATACATTTCATATGCTAAAGAGAAAATACAAGGCAACTAGCCCCAAAACAAGCAGGAGCTGAAGATGGCTGCAGTACAGGCCTGGTCGAGCAGCACCAGAGAAAATACTCAGCACCTGGTGATATCTATGGGTCACAGACTTCAAGCAGTCATTGCATGCAAGGATATGTAGAAGTAGAATAAGTAGAAAACATGGCCACGTTCATTATATAATATTAATATGTCCCAAACGTTATGGTGCCCTGAAATGGGGGGAGATGTATAAAAAGTGTGGTAATTTCTACATGGGGAAACCAAAGTGTATAAAAATACCCAAAAATAGAAGCACTTTAACCACATGTGACACGTTTGATTACAAATCAAGAATTGTGGAATACAGAGCCAAATTTAAAAAAAAATGTTTTTGCACTGAACATGATTTAGCTCACTGTTTATATAGTACAGCAGTATTGTGCATTTAGCTGTAGAACTCAATACACAATGGCGAGCGTTCACTGAACCATATCAGTTATTACCATTAACAGTTTTAGAGTACAGCTTTCATTTTTACTCGCAGATTCCCACAATCAGGAGTCTTACCCTTCATTTCTGAACAGTAGATACGCTGTTAGGGGAACCTCCGCTTCCTGGGGGTTCCTTTGTTCTAAACAGACATGAGAACCACCTCTTGTACTCCTCCCGCACCTACACAACACAGGGACCAATCAGCAGTGCCCAGCAACATTCAATTTCATAACATATAACACTTGCTCTATGTTCAGCACTGTGTAACAACCCCTTCACCAAAAATAAAACAAACAGTCTCAATGCATGAGAGGGTCCAGTCACATCTTTGTTCAGCAGACAGTGAACGATGAAGATGAAGGTGCCCTGCTGTGAGTTGAGGATGATGAAGAGGTATTTCAAGAAAGGGCTGCTCTGGAAAAATCCCAGGATCCAGGCGCACCCCAAAACAAAAAACTGGGCAACAATTTTGAAGATAATCAGTCTGAAAGAAAAACAATGACAGACAGATCTCAAGCTCTCTCTCAGTCTCCATATTCATAAGCTATTTATGCAGATGAAATAAAAAACAAACAAGATGCAACCAGGAACTCATAACATATATTTGTACACCTACACTTACATGAAGTTTCATGCATGTAGAGGCAGGTACACACACTCACCTGGTGTCTTTTGACTGGGAAACGTCACTCTTCATGTTGGCTAGCGTAGGCCGCAGGCACCAGAGGATCACACCAAATAAGACCAAGTTGAGCTGTTCAGATTACACACAAGACACATATGCTATACAACAGCTCCTCAATTTTCCTGCTGCTGGCACACATATTCTTCATTATAAATCTTCAGGCTTGTCAGGTTGAACCACTGTTTTTGAGTCACGAGTGTCAATTGCTTTTAGTGAGCGTTGCAACAACATAGAACTAATTTATTAACATAGCCAGCCAATGAAGCAATGTAGTTAATCTATTAGTGTTACTGTCCAATTGTCTGCAGTGGTATGTAATTCTATATAATTATATTGTCTTTGTGGTACTTTTACAGACTTGAGTCATTTCTACAGACAAAAGCCAATACAAACTAATTCCAGACCATGAGCTGTGGCAAGTGGCCTATATAATGAAATAGTTTTTGGCTAACTAAGTTGGTGTAAGACTAAATATTGTAAATATTGAAGAGTAAACAGAGTACACCAAGTACTTACTGCGAGAATAGCAGCCACTGGGCCAATAAAACTCCAATGGAAATTTTTTTCTTTTTTTAACCAGCAACTGAAATCAGAAGACAAATTGGGATCCCGATGACAGTGTCCCCATACTGTTTCCTGTGAACAGCTCTGCAGCCAGTTTACCTATAACCTTGTAAGTATAATTGAATGTTTGTAAATTTATGATTGACAATGCAGTTCACCAATCTCTGCTTAAACATGGCAGCAAAAAACATCTGTAATTTCTTGCAGTAATTAATTCAAGTGGATGCAGCCAGCTGACTCCACCTTCTATTGTTGTACAGTACATAACAACAGTCGCTAAGGGTTGGGACTTGTGGATATTTTGCTAACAGTAAATTGTCATGCCCTTCCACCAGTTATGACCAGCATAAGCCACTAGATATGATAATGGAACACATTAAAAAAAAGAATCTGGTCCCATTGTAGTTTTTCTGGCACAATCAGATGATCCTATCACAAAGAGGGGGAAAAAACGTACGTGTCTTTGCTGCCAAAACCGCCTGAAAACACTGCTGCAGACACTCCCACCACCACCATGGGAGCTCCGTAGCCAATCAGCAGGAGATACAGTGCCCTTAGCCCCTCCTTCTGGATGACCTGTACTTTGGTCAGGCTTCTGACCAACAGGAACAGCTGCACAGTCTCCAGCAACATCCACACAAAGCTGGACAGGAAGATGAAGTGCAGCAAGCCTGCAATGACTGCACACGCCACCTGGGAGAGCCAGAGGAGACTAATCAAATCCATATGCTCACATATGTTACATTACATTACATTACAGGCGTTCAGCAGACGACCTTATCGAGAGCGACGAACACCAAAGCAAACCTGTTAGCAGGTCTGTACACTATACCCACTATTGGGGCAACTACTCTGAAAGCATGGTTGTGCAAACTACCAATTACTTTACACTGAAAGTAGTAGGACTACAACCAAGCTACCCCATAAGAGAAATATAGTTCATGAAACTAACAAGTATTTCAAACTACATTTTTCTTACAATCTGTCACGGTACGGGTAGAGGGGACCCAAACGCAGAGGGGAAAAAAAAAAAACACGAACTCAAAAGGGAAAATTAACAAAGATTTTACTAACAAAAAGGGCAAACAACCAGGGAACAGACAAGGGCACGAAGGCCAAAACAAACTCAAAAAATATCGAAATAAAACAGAAAACAAGTCGAACTCACAAACACGGGCAGGGCAGAACACGGACAGGGCAGAACACGGGAAGGCAGAGCACAAGGAAAGGTCAAACAAAACACAGGCAGGTAGATATGGTGAAACAAACAGATGTCGGGAACAAACACAAACAATATCTAATGAAACAACAGGAACTCAAAAACACAGGCAGGACAGAGTACAAGTAAGTGGAACAAACACAAACAGGTCACAAACACAGGCAGGTACAAAGGGTCTAAAACATACGCAAGTTGGGAACAAACACAAGCAGGCAGGTACATGTACGTCAGGTAACAAACACAGGCAGGTACATACGGTTTTCAAACAGATTTCAGGAACAAACACAAGAAGGCAGGTACATGAAAGTCAGGAGACAAACACAAGGAACCAGCACCCGAGTCAAGGGAACAGAGAACTTAAATAGACAGGGGTAACAAGACACAGGTGAACTCAAAAAACAATCAAACCAGAAGGAGGGGATAAGACAGGTGGGAACAATGATGGGATAACGAGACAATGAAACAATCATACAATTAACAGGGGGGGAGCAGGACACAAAACAGAAGTGCCGCCATCTGGCGGCCCAACAGGGGAAACACAGACAGGAAAACAGGACCATGACACAATCATTATCACGTTCCCCAAAGATGATGCATGTGTATGTAAAGCCTTCTTTCATGACTCTCATCATGCCTCACAACTATATGTATGACAGACTAGATCCATCCCTGCTCCAGATCCAACCATTTTTTTGAGCAGATATTTTATTATATTTAGGGGTAAAGAACATTTCACCCTTTGAGGGGAGAAGCAGAGACCCTTACCGCATTCTCAGTGCGAGACACGCCCACCAGGAAGAGCAGGTGACCCAAGAAGAGGCAGATGCTGAGGTGGAGGCGGGCGGTGTTGTTGACCTTAGGGTTCCATGTGCACAGTAGGAATGTGATGATGGCGAGGGCGAGGAAGGCCAGACCCACACACATACAGAACAGGTTCACCTTCTCCAGCAGAGAATCATCCTCTTCATTCTGTAGAGATACACAGAGCTTATCTCCGTCCAAGTATCTAGTCATGTGCTCATTCATGTCCTTCTTAGCAGCACCGAGGTACACCCTACCGGTTCCCCCGTCTGCAGGAGGATGGCGAAGGTGGAGAGGTGGGTACAGCTGCATACAGTGTAGTTTTCATTGGAGAAGGCTGCTGTGCACCCCTCCGCTGACCAGTGTGTCTCATTCCCATTTATCTTCCAGTACACACAGGTAACCAGCCCAGCCTGGAACGTCTCCTGGTCAGGACAAGAAAAGGACACAGCACAGCAGTGTGTCAGAGCACAGTGTGTGGGAGAGAGAAAGAGGAAAATTTTGGTTAATTCATAGCTAATTTACATTAGTGTTTTAGTGATGTTACACAAACATATACTTCCCGGTTTTATATATTGGTTGCACAGTTCATTTACATTTGTTCTTCAGTAATGTTACATAGGCTGATCTAAGAATGAGGTAAGCCAGGTCTGGCACTTATATAGTATCATGAGTTTCTCTGGGTAAGAGCGTCCACTAAATTAATGTAATACAGTGAAACCTGTCAAAGGCAGCCACCCAGAGGAGTAATGAGAGGAGTAATGAGAACTGGCTGTCATGTGCATGTGTATGAAGGTGACCCCTATGGCAGGTTTCTCTGTATTCGTGTATGACCAAAACCCATTTCCTCAGCAATTTTTAGAGCACTTTTCCCACCATAAACTTTTCTAATCACCTTTTCTGCAGTCTTCTCAGTGCCACTGGCTCACGAGCAGCCATTTTAAAACGGACACTAGTTAACTTTCACAGAGTAAGAATATGACCACAATGACAGCAGCATACTCTTAAATACCAATCTACCATGGTTACTTTTAAAAAAATCACATAAGCAGAAAAAGATACTGAAGTTCACTAAAGTAAGCCAGCATGTGGAGAATCTTCAGTCTGCTAATTGTATGTGTGTGTGTGTGGGGAGTGAGTTAGTAAGTTCCAATCTTGGTCCATGAGGTGCTTTGCAACTAAAAAAAAACCTGAACATAAGAAGATAAGGATAACGCAAATCATTGAAAGAAGTTTTCGAGAAAGTGCCAACCCCCTCAAGAAAAAAACAAAAACAAATTGAGGGTTTCTTGGAAACACCAAAAGGCTAAAGCCGCCATCTCATAAGCTGAAATGTGACTAGTGGCCGTCATATGCATCAATAAAGCTCCTGTGGGACTACACAAGCATGGCCGCCAGCTGCTTTGTGCATGTGACCGTTATCAGCAAGGTGAGGATTAATTGAAATATGTAAAGTGAAAGGGAATATTAAATGTTACATCCTGAGATGCAGGGTTCTTTTATATCAATGACTCCGATACCGATAACTTTTTAAAGCAACTCACTTTATTTTCTCTTCTCCATGCATACATATATCTCTTTCTCTTTTGGCTGCCTCGTTAAGACTGAACTTGCCCTGACCTTAGCAGCAGACTAGGCCACCCTTTACATTTTAACCAATAAAAAGAGAGTGACCAACCAAACGGCCCCCTTCAACTCATAATGACCCCAAACTTCAATTTGTTTTTAAACACAAATACACCACACTAAAGAGTGAACATCATGGACAGTTGGCCACTATACAAAGGTGACCACCAAGGCAGGTTTTCACTGTATAAATCTAATGAGCAATGATGCACATGCATTGGGTTTGGGAAGAAGGAACAAAAGGTTATATCTGATTTTCTCAAGAGTGGTTTGGAAGTTACTGAATGCAACACCATGAAAGGCTTACAATTAATTTTTGCTATACTGTGACAGGCCCAGTTATGTACCTTCTTGTGGTGCATAGTGAAGTTGACTGGCTCAGGGAGCTCCTTGTGTCTCGTCTTAGGTAGTGTGGCAGTGATAATGTCAGAATACATCTCTGTGATATTTTCACTTTTGAAGAAGCTGGGACTCATGAACTTCTCCATCCCATCAACGGACATCAGAGCAGCAGAAGCGGATCCTGGGCCAGAGAGACGCTGGTCATGTTCCATCACCATCTTCATCACCACAGGCAATTTTGTCATCATCAGCATTACCATCAAAATAATCATCATCATCACCTTAAATCATCAGCTCTTACCATTGTTATTTTTAGCGACAGCTGCAAGATTGATTTTCATCATGTTTCCCTTGGCAAGGAGAGCAGGCGTCTCAGTCGCATTCCCGCTAAGGCTCACTAACTTAATTTCTGTGAGATGACAATAAAAACATCATCACCAAGCACAAGATAAATGACATTTTTAGACTTAAACCTATTTTGTGCTACAAGATGGCCATCAGGATCTGTATTTTACTGTGTGATTCACTCTGCCATCTGCTATTCAATCCCGAACGTGTCATTGCTAGCTGTTGTTGGCAGTAATCAGTTGGTTGTAGCATTGCTCAGATTAAGATGGATTCAGGTGGCAAGAATGTCTGTCTCATGGAATTGACATGTGGCATGCCTGCAAATAAAGCTTCTTCAACACAATGACCAAGCAGCTCAGCTGGAGGACTGCAGAGGGAAAGAAAGGACTGGTCCATGACTCTGAATCCAGACTGGGACAAAATCAGGTTTTTGATAACTAAAAATGCTATATAGACATCCACTGACTCCTACCTACAGCTGTTGTGTTCACAGTTTTCTGAGTCACTGTATTATTTTCCTGAAATTTGGGATCAACAAGGGTGGACACCAGCCCCTCTAAGATTTTCAGGACGATGTTGGCTGTCTCTGAGTCGCCATCTTTTGCCTCCATGACGCCCACGACAGAGAGGATCGTGCTCAGGACAGCAGCTACTGTCTGAGGGAGTCAAAGAACAACAGTTAACAGACAATTATTCAGGGGAGAACTTAGCAGCAAGAATATAGAGAGCAATATATGCAGTACACATTGGCCCTTATCCAGATGGATATTCCAGATTTAACTCCAGCATATTAAATGTTCAAGCTTCTACAAAACCGCCTTGATCTTTTCCTTTCTGATGACACCAACATTCAATCATTATTATGACAATATGTTGACACCTTGACTGGTGTTGGGGGGGGGGGGGGGGGGCTGTGGCACAATTAAGACATAAAAACCCTATAGCAACAACAAATATATTTCATGTATAAAATTAGGACCTTAGCTCCCAGTACAAACCTTCTCAGGCATAACAAGATCAGGGTTGTCCTCCAAATCCTTGTTGATTAGGTTTAGGAAGAACATCTCAGGTGACTGGCCCTGTGAAGGAAGAAGACAAAATAGTGGCCTTCTGTATCTGGCACTATCCTTTACTGTCTGCTCCACAATCAGGTTTTCTTCAGATACCAACTTACCTCTGGAGGAGTTAGAGAGGCAAGAAATTCCTCTGTACCTAAAGAGGGAGATTATTGAGAGATGAGTGGCAGAGAATCTAAATACTGAAAAAAGGGAACTTCAGAAGGCTCATGAACTCACAAATGCTCACAATTCATTCCATCCACCACTTACTTTGGCACACAGTATTCCCAGACTCCCAGATCAATCCAGTAGAGGAAATGTACCCTTCCTTGCAGAAGCAGTAGAAGCTTCCCACAGTGTTGTAGCAATCTGTGTTGGCGCCACATGAGTTTTGGGCACACTCATCCACATCTGCAAGACATAAGCCAAATTCTGAGGCTGTCATAATTTTTACATTGTACCCCTCGTGACAGGTACAGGTGTAACTCCCAGGAGTGTTGATGCAATCAGCGTTGGGGCCACAGATGACGGGGTCATTCTCACACTCATGAATATCTGTGGATTATGGATGACAGGGATATGATGGTTATCGTCTCATATGAGATCATTTCCAAACTATTTTCCCATTTTAATTTTCTGTTTTACACACTTCCGGTTACTGGAAAACATTCCCACTCTGATTAGGTACAGTATAAAAGAAGTTAAATTATGCATCATTTTTATTTAATATCCTGGTGTTATGTCAGCTGTATTCTTTGTCAATGTGTCTTCATTACATTAAGGGCATTTAGAAGCCACTCTTATTCAGAGTGACTTACACAACATGAATTTTGACAGGGTCTGAAACTAGCAGCAGGCCACTTGCCAAATTCAGGTAGATTATGGCAGTGTGAGGTCAATTTTACCCAATTTACCAGACACGCTGTTGTGTAGAAATCAAGCTGCTGAAAAAATTCCTGAAACATACAAGGAAGTTCACGCCGTTACATCAATCACAAGTATGGCTTCAGAATACAAGACTTCAGCTCCCACAAATCCTCGCATTCGTTAGGCTACTCTGATTGGTTGTGTCTGCGGTGAGTTGTCGTCGCCAGTCGAAACCATGGAGCATGCACAGGAACTGGAGAGAGTACGAGGGGCAAGGGGCCAGCTTTCAGTTCTCAACCTCAGCAATGGATGTAATGTCGCCCCCTGCTGATATATATGAGTTTCTCCATTAGGCTCCTGTCATTTTTGACAGCAAAAATAAAAAATTCCACTCAAATATTGATGTTAACTCGGCATTACATTAGGAAGAAAAACCACTTATTATTTTTCCGAGGTAAAATATTTTAGTCCTACCACACAGACTAAGATATGACTTTTTAAATTATTATTTATTTTAGCCTATGTCTGTGCTATCTTCACTGTACACATGATTAAGCATGTGACCAAGGACATGTAAGGCCCACGGGAACAGGCATAGAGTGGAATTTCCTCTCTGACTGTCGTAAAGCAATTCGCCAGGTGCAGAGTCTGATGCTGTCGGGACAGAGTGGCCCGTAAAACCTTGGCATCTGGTTTTGCGACAGTTAACAGTTGACACCTCTTTTCTACGGGAAAGCAATTCTGAAATTACCCCAACGTCCTGGAGGTTTCAGATTGCAAGTAATAGAATCACATGACAGAAATGGGGCAAATTGCTCAGGACAGTTTAGGGACAGCCACAGTGCCCTCACCTGGTGTCACTGGGTAACTTGTCTCCATACCTTCATAAGGAGAGAAATTTACTCAAGCACACTTTTTGTTAGGAAATAATGCCAGATTTGGGTTGAACACATTGCTACACTACACTATGCAATCTTGATACACTGTGGAAAGACATTGAGAGTTGGCAGTTGGTTTATGTAAGAGATTGTGCAGTTATTTCATGTTTTTCAGAGTTTTCATGACAAACACAAGAACAAATATTCATATTTGGTATGGTTTTTATGGTCTCTGCGCGAGTGATGCTCTGGTTTAGGTTTGAAAACCAGCAAACCTATAGAAAATCTATTTTTAATAACTTTGGAAGTAAACTGTATTTTTGGGACACTCCTCCTAGTAAATCCATCTGTCTGATCCTCAGGAAGGAACCAAATTCCAATCTTCCCCCTCCAAGTAAATTTATGATTTTATGAGCCTTTTGTGGCGACATCAACCCGCTTGCGCTGGGTTCTTATAGGAGAGGAACAGGGCCCTCTGGGAATCTGCAATCAGACTTCCCACACAAGACTCTTTCTGTGTGTAGACTGTTGTCAGGTATGCTCATCTTTATCTTTGATATTATGTACTTTTATTGTTTGACTATTTTCTAAATTCTGTAACTACAAATTGACTATTTTAAGTGTATAACCTACCTGACATTAAAACTGTTAATGACTTGATTTGTGTGGTCTTGGTCAATGTTTCGTTCTTGTAACAGCCCTCTAAGTCGGTTTCCCCCAATTATGACTAGGGAACTGCCCGTTGGACTTGTTTGATCACCAAGTTTTCAGTTAAGGCAGGACCGTCAGCAGAACCAAGTTGATCCTGGGATGACCAATATTGGCCCTTTCGGAGTCCCTGAACCCTAATTAGGTTATACTCCCCATGAGGGAAATCTCACAACCGCTGTGTCGTCTGCAAATAGCTAGTTAAATTGTCGTTACGGGCGCATCCGCGGTGCGTACCGGGTGAAACTGCGTTGACCCTCGGTGTAGAACTTCAGACAAACTGAGTTCCATTCTAAATCAAGCCTAAATTCTAATTTGGAAGATAACTTTTAATTTGGAGTCAGATATAACGAGTAAGATCAGTGGGGATAGTAGAACATAGATACAGTATTCACAGGCTGCTTAAAGAATAACCTTTTTCCAACAGCAACAGAGGAAGACATTCTGCATAAACCTTCACTCCGAACTATTTCCCTCCTTGGTGTAGTTTCAAGAGCCTACAGACACAATTGAGCATGTCTGTTGAGCGAAAAAATTGTACTTCCTGGTTCTGATGTGCTACCCATAGGTTTCTATTGGAGCCGCTGACTCTACATATTATATACCCTAAGACGAGGGGCCAGGCAGTGAAGCCCTTAGAGTATGTAATATGCATAGACAGTAAATGAAACTATAAAAACATATGCAAAAACACAGGAAAAACACAACAATAAAATGACAACACAGCCAACGATCAAGCCATAATAAAGCATCATAATTTGACTGAAAACATTGAGAACAGCAACAATAATGACTGCAGTCTTGAGTAAATTGTAATTGGGCCTTGGCAGTACAGCATTTCCCATACCTATACAGCAAGAAGAGTTTGGCACTTCTTAGGGTTTCCTACAGAATGACCACACACTCTCAGCACTTAACTTCTGTACCTTCTAACCACATGCAAATAAACAGAAATCACAAACAGCTTCACTTGTCCATACAATAAAGCCCTAAACTTGGATGATTTTGCATTTTTTCTTCTTTTTTCTGCAGATTGTATTAGGGTAAATGCATATAATACCCCATTAAAAACCATTTAAAAATATATTTTGGGTGCACTATGCCCCCAGTCTCTGCTATGACAATGTGAACTGACTGCTATCATTCTTCTGATCATTTTCATTCATCTCCTGAGGGCACTGTGCTGACAATAGGCAATTCACAACATTGTGCTAACTGCTAAAATTATATTATAGATCCATTGAATGAGCATACTTTACTTACCATGACAAAGAGACTCTGGATTTTGCAGGGAATTCGCAGATACCTCGTATCCTGGAATGCAGTCACAGCCTTCATCGCTGGTACAGTCCACTAATGGTCCACAGGAGACCGAGGTACAGTTGCGGTAATCTGAGAACATGCCGCCCCCACACAATCAGTAGTGAGTAACTGCCCTTGGGTTTTGTCAGTAATTTTGCCTATGTTATACAGTGTAGTATATTTCAAAACACATTAAATTACAATCACTTAGCAGAAGCCCTTATCCAGAGGGACACACAGTATTGGAGAACACTGTTACTCACAGGAATATCAAAATGCGATATCATCACAATGAAGGTACCACTAGATATCTTTATCTTTATCTTTACAAACCTATACTGCTAACATTATAGAAAAAGAAATCCAGAGAAAAACAAGGAAAAAAACAAAAGGAAATATGAAGTGGGTCAGGGGAGCCATGGTGCAATAGTGTAAAGGCTGATACTCACGAACAGCAAAGGTAGCTTCACATGGAAATGGTGGCAGACGGTAAACGTAGTGCCCTCCTGGGCAAGCCAGAACTTGCATCCCCTCAACCTGATGGAATAGGCATGAGTTTGATGACCTGATAAGTATGGTGCCATTTCCGATGCCCTCCCCCAGTTTCGGGTGAGTGAATCCCAGGTAAGAGGTGTAAGGTGAATCAGTGCAGCATGTTCCAATGCAGGATTCTGGTATAACATCCCCAACGATCCCCCGGAAGCGCACCCACTTTCCGACATAGAAAAAATAGCAAAACACATAGCCTCCGTGACCGCCGTAAGAGTAGTAGTCAGGGCTGTCAAAGGGTTCCGTCAGAAAAAGCGAATTTTCACAAACATCTGGGTGAGACAAAAATAAAATTTTTAATAAATTACTTAGCCCAGTACAAGCATGGACATCTTTCAGAGTGGTACGGTCTTTCACGGCATTAGAAATTTGAAGTCAAAAGAGTCACCCTCCTGTGGGCAACTGGTATATTCGTAACTCAAACTTTTTTAGGGTAAATATTAATTATAATATCTTAAAAAGTCAATGTACATATTTTACGGTACTTTGTGCTTTTTTACGAGGCATTACCTTGCTGATCAACACGGCCGTAGACCTCTACTTCACACAGATTTAGAATTCCTGTTCGGTTGAGTGAAATGCTAACATATCGTCCCACCATCCAATTGCAGAAATATGTTTCAGTTCCCCCTGCAGGGATGCTGGGAATTTCAGTGCACCTGCAAAATCAAAGGTATAATAATTTAATGTGCAACAATTTGGTAAGTATTGATTTATTGCACCTATCAAAAGGAAGGCTATGTTTAACTTTCATTTGTTTTTGTCCATGCACAGCATTATGTATGTGTGTGCATTCATAAGCATACATTTGTTATGAAAGGTTTGTGAAGCCTTCTGCTCTTCACAACAGAGGGCTGTTGAACTGAAACATGCCCTGAACATAAAAGGTTCCAGAGGGCCTCAGGAGAAGAGTTATTGAGGCTCATAAGACTGGAGAGGGCTACAAGACCACTTCTAAAGACATGGGCCTCCATATATCCACAGTCAGGAAAATTGTGCAAAAATGGAAATAAAAAACAACCAAAAACTAATTTAGTACCAGTGCTACACTCCAGTGGAGTGGATGTCCTGCTAAGATCACAGCAAAAGCATGCCATACTATGCTTTGCTATAGTTGACAAAGAACCCTAGGGTGACTGCTAAGGATCTGTAGACATCTCTTGAACTTGCCAACGTCTGTGTTCATGTGTCCGCAATCTGATCAGCAGTTACAGGAAGAGTTTGGTTGAGGTCATTGCTGCTAAATCTGAAGGATCACATTCTTTTTACCAGCCTAGACTGTGATTAAACCATGCATTTGATGAAAACATGAGAAAGTACAATTGTTTGTGTGTTAATTGCTGAATCAGATTGTGTTTATCTATTTTTTGTGACATAGATGAAGATCAGACCATATTTTAGGATCAATTAATACAGGATTCTGGGGAATTACAACTTTTACCCACAGCTATATCTTCGTATAAGACTTTCTGGATATGAATAAATCTGCTGAATAAATATTGTGTGTTTATGCATGTGTAGCTGTAAGTGTCTGTGCGTGCACCTGAGCGCCTGTGCTTGCGTGTGTGTGTGTGTGTGTGCATACGTGTGGATGTGGATGTGCATGTGCGTGTGCGTGTGTGTGAGTGTGTGTGTGTGTGTGTGCTGAATAAGAGTGGAGTACTGTTCCCTCACAATGGATTACTCCTGCCATAGTCTTCCCCGGAGTTTCCAATACGAATCTCTGCTCCGTCGAGTCTTTCAGCACAGCAGTCCCCTCTGTTCGTCACAGCCACAGAGGAGATATAGTGAACATTCAACAGGTCTACCGTCCACCAGGGTCTTAATTCCTCATTTGTCTCGATGCAGGAGCCAGAATTAAGGTTTGTTTCGTGGTTGCCATCAACCAAAACGCCTGGACCAACGTAAGCAGAGGCGCCTGATGACTGATAGGTTGTTTTATAAAAGGCCACGTTTTCCGCTGGAATAGGAAAAGGGGAAAATAAAACCTAATTACTGAATTTTCCAGACAGGCAGTGTTGGGCAGATTACTTGCAAATGTACTTCGGTACTGATTACAAATGACATATATAAAAATGTCATTTGTAACGCTGTAGTTTCTTTTTTCCTTTGAATGTGTAGCTGCAATACATAAACCCACCTCCTGTTCATCCTCCTGTGTAGGTATAAGTGTGTGTGCATTATATGTTGAAGTAATCCAAAATATAATCATGTAATACTCACTGTAATAACTTCAATTACATTTAGCATATTTAAAAAATTATCTTGGACTGATTAAAGTGACTTGATTTTTGTAGCCACATTATGTAATACAGATTACACGCAATCTCTTACAACCCAACATGGAAGGTAGGGTACAAGCGTGGTTAACAGGTTGGACATGGAAAAAGTCACTATCTGTGCAGTAAACCTGAATTTCAGCACTTATCACTTGTCACTGTTGCCACTTCAAGTAACCTTTAGCAATCTGCCCAGAATTAGTCCCACATAATTAAGGATTAATAATGAATAATTAAGGATTCGTTTTGAGGTGGTCGTCAGTGTGAAAATACGAATACACTGACACAGAGAAGTGTGCAGAACATGAAACATGGACGCAAACAAGAAAAACAGTCAGAGAGAAATACTTGCAGGTGTCAAACAGCTGTTGAAACCAAAAGAGGACAGTGATTTATGATCATGATTTAATTTATGATTAAACAGACACTGGCTAGTGCAAATACTTATTTTACAATATTGATCACCAAAAATTATTGGCATTTTCAATAAGCATGTAAATGTCAACATGGTAAAGCATTGCCTAAACAGGAAAGTTAGGTATACAGAAATATAATGATTGTAATTACAACTCATAAGATGCATTTCCACAGGAATGTTGAAGAAAAGCCTGAGTCACACATCATGCAAAATCAGACGGAGGACATGATTCTGCCACATAATACCATTCAAAATACATCAGATTTTACTCAAGGTTTGTGGAAAGGGATATGCACCCAATTCTGTTCATTATATATAATCTACAAAATTATGTAAACAAAATATGCCAAATGAAAACATTTTAGAAATCTTAACATAAATACTGTGCAATATTAATCAATATACATCCATAGGAAGCAAAATACTCTGTACCACTGTACCGTATGTATGTATGGATGTCACAAAAACATTATTTTATCCTGGATGTGCAAACATTGCTTTGAACAATAACAACATCTTTTAAAAAATCTAATTCAGTTTCTTTATTACAATTTTCTGTAGGAGTGTCATACCGATTAAACATGGAATTACTTACGCACATAAGCAGACATGCAACAGGCTGTTAAGGACAACAGAAGGCCTGGAAACATAAAAATACGACTTGGTTACGAAAATATTTACAGTACATTTTAGGTATTTAGTAGATGCTCTTACACAGCTTACATTCCGTACATACAATCTA
Organism: Anguilla anguilla; assembly: GCF_013347855.1. Classification (NCBI taxonomy): domain Eukaryota; kingdom Metazoa; phylum Chordata; class Actinopteri; order Anguilliformes; family Anguillidae; genus Anguilla; species Anguilla anguilla. The sequence goes on from NC_049217.1 coordinate 21,374,020, forward strand.
TTTACATTCCAGGATATTTACTGAAACAGTTAAGGTTAAGTGCCTTGGTCAAGGGTCCAATGGAAGTGCCTACATAGGAATCAAACCTACAAACTCACCCAGATATCTAAACATTAGGTGTTATATGGACACCCGTCATATATATATACATACATATACATACACAACAGCATGAAGAAGAAAAAGATTACCCATAAACCAACCCAGGCCAGCACTGTAAACAAGATCACAGTCTTAACTCACCTGCCTGATGCTTTAGCCTGAAAGATTATTAAAGATAATTTAATTCAAAATTAAGGTAAGGTACCTAACCTAATTAATGAGCATGCTCCACTCACCCAGTAACAGTGGCAAATGACCATTGTTCATCTTCGCTAGTTCACTGCCGGGAGGGGTAGATGTAGATGAAGTGCAGACTGAATTCTGAGGGAACATGCTTAAAAAAGCTTATTTTGTAAACCAAACATCTTATGCAAACATGGGGGCAGGAAGTTTTGAGAACATGCCTGATTGTCTATGCCAGCCTGTACAGCCTGTCACAGCTCTGCGAAACTGAGCACCTCACAAAACAAGCTTAACACTCATCATATGTAAAAACTTCCGCCAGATTGTGCCTAGCAGTCAGTGTTAAATAATGGTATGCACTGAAATAAACCTAAATCTAAAATTGTACTTTAGCACTATATTTTTATAAGGTTTCTCAGTTGACAATTTTTTGTTTCATTCAAATTAACCCCAAAAGAAATTCAGTTGAGCAAATCAAGAAATATAGGTTTACTAAACTGAAGTAAAATTTGGGGTGTCATATTCAGCACTAATGTCTGTGTGAAATACAAAGACTTACTGCAGTGACCTTAGACCAGTATCAAAAGTAGTAATCTGCAAACAAAGGAGGGAATCATACCTTCAATGATCTACAATATAGTTAAAGGGGTTGAAAGGGAAAGGGAAAAAAATGTTCTTTGTAAATGTGGTCAAACACATGCAAACGTCCCTCATGCTAATTTTTAGCTGAGAGATCTAGATGTCAGTGAGGAGAAAGACCATTTAATTGCAGGTGTTTTTCTACACATAACAACTACAAAATTGTGATTTTGACGGCAACTGGTCCTTACGTATGCCACTAAAAAGTCAAAGTCAGTACTGGAAACATTTTACACCTGCTTCACTGATTCAGCACTGACCTTCAGCCCAACAGCTTGGTTCAGCTCTCTAAATTACCTCAGACAAATGAAGCTGGAGAGTGTGACGTTAGTGAGTAGGGAAACAACAAAGAAACAACCTCATGACAGTAAAAGAAGGATAAAGTACAGTGGTCATTCCCTCACATCCCCTGAATCCACTGTTTGAGATCTTGACATCAAGACTGCAGTCCTCATCCTTTAAAACAAGGAGAACACCCAAAACTTTGTGCCAACATCTGTTCACCTCTTCAAGGACACAGCACACCTTAAGTTAACGTATGATTTAATTTTCTGATTTAGTGTAATGTGAAATGTGTTTTAGTGTTTAGTGTTGTAGTATGAAGTAATTTCTGCATGGAAGTTCTTACTATTCCTTTATTTCTAATTTGTGATAATAGTGAAGTGATTTAGGAATCTCTCAATGTAATTTCTGTCATTTAATTTCTTAATGTAATTTAGGCTGTCACCCTTTTTCCCAGACATTTCTTCTTTCGGGACTACACTTATGCCACAGGTCTTAATTCCCAGTTCCGTTTTTTTTTTTTGCCTAAGTCCTTTTTTGACTGGCAGTTTACATCTACTTTTGTATAAGTGCCTCATATCCGATTCCTGTGTTAACACGGTTTGCATTTGAAACCCGCATGCGGACGCGAGGGTTTGGTTGCCCATACGAAAACTTCTGCCATTTACTGTCGAGAATGAGCGTAATACTTGCTCCCGCTCTGACAATAAACTCACTTTTTGATAAAACATGCACAAGCTCACTACGTCAGCCATGTCAGGCTTGTGGAGTAGATGCTCACCTGGTAAAACTTAACACGCTTTGTTTGCATTGCATTTTACAAAGAATTAATTCTATGTGGTTAAACTACTGCAAAAGGTGGGATATATGAAAACATGCATGGGTAATTAATTGTGAATTTCCATCAGTTTATTATGAAATAGGGGAGAAACGGTTTAACGTATTTGGTTCAATTCAGAAAATATTACTAGAGCGAGATGGATAATTTTTTTTAATACAAACAATCTACATCCCTTGGCTATGGCTATTACAGACCATAATGAAATTTCGGGGACAAACCATTCGCTAGCAATCTGACTGAAAGTAGAAGGAGGTGGGGATAAATGTAACACAGCATGGAGTAAACCCACCAGTCTTAACAGCTTTAAAAGTTAACATTTTTAAGTTTGCAGTTTCTTGAATTGACAAAATCACTTATAGTTGAGTTTGTGCTGAAAAACTATAACATTCATTAAAGGTAAAGACGGTTTGTAGGCACTAAACAGAGACAAAAGCGAATGTAAAACAAAAAACAAATATGACCAAGCTCCAAATGGTTAATCAATAGTCTAATGCCATCAGGCTGTTCTTTTCAATTAATTAAATTTCCAGCATTTATAATATTTGCCTCATTTCATACACTTGAGTAACATGAAGAGCACAGCACATTAAAGTGCTAACAACTCACAAGAACTTCATATTTTTTTGTATTAGACACAATTATGGCAGGTTTAAGTAGCATATCCCTTGATACGGGCCTGATGTGCCAAACCCTGACATGACATACACTGTATCCGGCCAGCCCCTTGGACAGATGTGCAGTAATCTTCACCATAAACCAGGGACCAGCCTCTCCTGTCAGACCAGTCCCTCTCCCCTTTCTCTTTAATTCAATCTGGCATTTTGTCTTGGACTCAGCCTTCTTCTTTTTCTTCTTTTCCTCTTCCTCTACGGCATGTTCGACAGGCGCATCGGTGAGAATGGCAGTGACTCTCCTTTGTCTACTATTGGCAACAGCCTTTCTTGATGCTGCCTTTAAGAAAGGATGAAGATCAACAGGACTGAAGGCTCTCGCGGTGGTCGATGGAAGAGACGGAAGTGGCAGCTGGGTCTGGGACAGATGGACGTCAAAGACAGTGGATGCTTGCGTTGTGGCAGTGACAGTTGGGTCTGGTATGTCAGTGAATGAGCTGGGGGCAAGTCTTCATCCTCAAAGATGTTGCTATTGAATGGCCAAAACACAGAGCACTGGAAAAACAGCTGTGATGTTCTTCGGCGTAGTGGAAATAGGTAATGCTTGGGCAATCATTCCTGTGGCTGGTCTTCGTTGGTCAGTCTTCATCCAACAGACCATGGCGATGTTGAGATTTTGCTTGAAAGGCCCAACACACTCCAGTCCAGAGGTTGAAGTTTGTGAGAGCAGTGGGGGGGGGGTGAAAGGAATGACTCAATCGGCTTTACAGTACTCGATTCGTGCTACAGACCTAGATTTGTGTGCGTTTTAGAAAATGCAGAAGAAAGACAAGGAACTTTTGCATCCACTTGGAACCATTAGCTGAGCCAGTGGACCCAGTGGGTGGATCCCTAATAACAATAGGGTATGCATTATGAACTAGACAGGAGAGCACACCTTCAGCTAACCAAAGCTTGTGAAGTGACAGAAGAAAGCCTTCACTGCGTGTTGTTGAGGGCAAGCGGCTCGCTTTCGTTTCTCAGCCTCAGCACCGACTACAATGTGCCTTCTTTAAAAAAAGCTTCCCCAAATTGTCTGCCTATACATATCAGTCAAAGAGCTCTGCTATGGAGACACATAAGAAGATGGAATACAACTTTATTTTAATATTTAATATTGACTCATAACCATTATCTGTCCATAAAATTCTCTCATAAGTTCATATTATATACATGCACTACATGGCCAAAAGTATGTGGACACCTGATATCGAACATGTCATCCAAAATTAAGGGCATTAATGTGGAGCTGGTCCACCCTATAACAACATCCACTCTTCTGGGAAGGCTTTATACTCGATGTTGGAGGATTGCTGCAGGGATTTGCTTCTGTTCAGCCAGAAGAGCAAGAGCGAGGCAGGCTCGGATTGGGCGATTAGGCCTGGCTCGCAGTTGGCTTTCCAATTTATCCCAAACATGTTGGATGGGGTGGAGGTCAGGGCTCTGTGCAGCCAAGTCAAGTTCTACAACACCAATCTCGACAAAACCATTTCTCCTATGGACCTCGCTGTGTGCCCGAGGGTATTGCCATGCTGAAACATGAAAGGGCCTTCTCCAAACTGTTGCAACAAAGTTGGAAACACAGAATTATCATTGTCATTGCATTAAGATTGTCTTCACTGGAACTAAGGGAACTAACCCAAACCATGAAAAACAGCCCCAGAGCAAGAGGTGTCCACGTACTTTTGCTCATTTAGTGTATTCTATCCAGTCAAGAAAACTGACCCTATTTCCACACTCAAGACACAACTGCAAGACTCTATTACAAACATTAAATTCTTATGGACAGTTTAGAAACAAGAGAGCAAGTTTAACTTTACTGACAAAACAATTTAATTTATGTACAGCTAACCAAATATTTCATGAAATTATCATTCACTGTTTATTGTGATACAAACTATTGGGCCAAGAATGGATTTAGACATTCAGTGTGGGATACTGTAAATGAAGATGTTAGTTAAAATTTGTCTATTATTAGATTACAAAATATAACATATGAAAGCATGTTAGCTAAAAGCTAATTTTGTAAAACATACCATCTACTTGATACTTGCAGACAAAACCCTCACGCAACCCATCAACAAACCGACACATCCCATCCAAGGTGATGCACAGTTTAACATATTTCCCAGCATGCCTAATAAATAAAAATTGTATAACACATTCCACACAGTCGCACAAGCCACCACAGACGAATATATCATCTTTATTTAGCATTTATTTTATACAGAAGTCTTCTTTTCTCTGACAATAATTGACACCTTCCACACTGCTTGTCAACTGCTTATTCTGTATTACTAAACTTGTAAAACAATATATTTACATGCAACTAACTACCAATTCAAGCATATGCAGTTATATCTATAATTCAATCTACAGTAACCATTGTTTGATATATTAAAAAGTATTTACGAATTAATGTGTATTTGTAGTTCCATAAAAAAGTTTTCATTGTTCAGTTCCTTATTGATGATGGTGATCTGCCTTGTCCATGTCTTTTGTGGGTTGAGATGCATCGTTCTTGAAAACATATGGGAAAGAAAACAACTTAAGTAAAAAAGAATGTGATCCCTAATACTTTTGTAAATGTATTTCTGGTCATTCAGCATTCAGGTCAGCAGCGTAGGGTAATGGTAAGGGAACTAAACTTATATCACAGATCGCAGGTTTGATTCCCAGCTGAGACTCTACTGTTGTGCCCTTGAGCAGGGTACATACCCTGAAATGCTTTACTACCTATCCAGCTGTAAAAATGGATGGTATATAAAAACATAAGCTGTACAATTCACTCTGAATAAAATTTCTGCTAAATGAAAGTAATGTGTTATATTCATGTTCGTGGCTACATTATTTAGACAGAACATGTACTCATTCTAAAATGCTATCGTATAAGGCGTAATGGAGAATTTGAGCTGGCAAATGTGTGACAGAATAGTGTTTTCAGCAGTGTAGTATAAACAGGGCTTGTAACTCTGAGGTTGTAAGTTCAATTCCTGTTGGAAGGAACATGTGAGGCAGCTTGGTTGGCCAGTGCCTTGCCACACCTTCACAAAACCCCACGCTCAACCGTGTTGCCCCATGAGCCCTTTGTTTTGTCCATACTTGAAATCTAGAAAGTTACTCTGACCTTTTGATCTCCCGACATCAAAACTCTCTTACCACAGTGTCTTTAGTAGCACTGTCTCCTGACAGTCCCTCTTTTCTACACAGACATGAGAACCACCTCCTGTACTCCTTTCGCACCTACGCAACACAGGGACCAATTAGCAGTGTCCACAAACAATCCATATTTTAACACTTACCCCATGTTTAGCATTGTGTAAAAACCCTTTCATCAACCGCAAAATAAAGTCTCAATGCATGAGAGGGTCCAGTCACCTCTTTGTTCAGCAGACAGTGAACGATGAAGATGAAGGTGCCCTGCTGTGAGTTCAGGATGATGAAGAGGTATTTCAAGAAAGGGCTGCTCTGGAAAAATCCCAGGATCCAGGCGCACCCCAAAACAAAAAACTGGGCAACAATTTTGAAGATAATCAGTCTGAAAGAAAAACAATGACACCTGACTTTAAGCCGCCGATTGGAAAAAAATGCAGCCGGCTAACGCTTTCAATGTTCAATAGCTCCCAGACAATAGGGCCTAGGACCATCAAACCACTGCTAGAGTGTTCACAGACAGCGGCCCCGAGAAGCAGAGCCTATGCTTCGGGCGCTACGATCCCGTGCGATTTTACACGAATATTTCCAAACCTGACTTTAAGCCGCCGATCGGAAAAAAATGCAGCCGGCTAACGCTTTCAAAGTTCAATAGCTCCCAGCCAATAGGGCCTAGGACCATCAAACCACTGCTAGAGTGTTCACAGACAGCGGCCCCGAGAAGCAGAGCCTATGTTTCGGGCGCTACCACCCCGTGCGATTTTACACGAATAATTCCAACCCTGACTTTAAGCCGCCGACCGGAAAAAAAGGCACCCGGCTAACGCTTTCAAAGTTCAATAGCTCCCAGATAATAGGGCCTAGGACCATCAAAGCACTGCTAGTGTTCACAGACAGCGGCCCCCGAGAAGCAGAGCCTATGTTTCGGGCGCTTCCACCCCGCGCTATTTTACACGAATATTTCCAACCCTGACTTTAAGCCGCCGATCGGAAAAAAATGCAGCCGGCTAACGCTTTCAATGTTCAATAGCTCCCAGCCAATAGGGCCTAGGACCATCAAACCACTGCTCGAGTGTTCACAGACAGCGGCCCCGAGAAGCAGAGCCAATGTTTCGGGCGCTACAACCCCGCGCGATTTTACACGAATATTTCCAACCCTGACTTTAACCCGCCGACCGGAAAAAAAGGCACCCGGCTAACGCTTTCAAAGTTCAATAGCTCCCAGATAATAGGGCCTAGGACCATCAAACCACTGCTAGAGTGTTCACAGACAGCGGCCCCGATAAGCAGAGCCTATGCTTCGGGCGCTACCACCCCGCGTGATTTTACACGAATATTTCCAACCCTGACTTTAAGCCGCCGACCGGAAAAAATGCAGCCGGCTAACGCTTTCAATGTTCAATAGCTCCCAGACAATAGGGCCTAGGACCATCAAACCACTGCTAGAGTGTTCACAGACAGCGGCCCCGAGAAGCAGAGCTAATGTTTCGGGCGCTACCACCCCGCGCGATTTTACACGAATATTTCCAACCCTGACTTTAAGCCGCCGACCGGAAAAAAAATGCAGCCGGCTAACGCTTTCAATGTTCAATAGCTCCCAGAAAATAGGGCCTAGGATCATCAAACCACTGCTAGAGTGTTCACAGACAGCGGCCCCGATAAGCATAGCCTATGCTTCGGGCGCTACCACCCCGCGCAATTTTACACGAATATATCCAACCCTGACTTTAAGCCGCCGACCGGAAAAAAATGCAGCCGGCTAACGCTTTCAAAGTTCAATAGCTCCCAGATAATAGGGCCTAGGACCATCAAAGCACTGCTAGAGTGTTCACAAACAGCGGCCCCGAGAAGCAGAGCCTATGTTTCGGGCGCTACCACCCCGCGCGATTTTACACGAATATTTCCAACCCTGACTTTAAGCCGCCGACCGGAAAAAAATGCAGCCGGCTAACGCTTTCAATGTTCAATAGCTCCCAGACAATAGGGCCTAGGACCATCAAACCACTGCTAGAGTATTCACAGACAGCGGCCCCGATAAGCAGAGCCTATGCTTCGGGCGCTACCACCCCGCGCGATTTTACACGAATATTTCCAACCCTGACTTTAAGCCGCCGATCGGAAAAAAATGCAGCCGGCTAACGCTTTCAATGTTCAATAGCTCCCAGACAATAGGGCCTAGGACCATCAAACCACTGCTAGAGTGTTCACAGACAGCGGCCCCGAGAAGCAGAGCCTATGCTTCGGGCGCTACGATCCCGTGCGATTTTACACGAATATTTCCAAACCTGACATTTAGCCGCCGATCGGAAAAAAATGCAGCCGGCTAACGCTTTCAAAGTTCAATAGCTCCCAGACAATAGGGCCTAGGACCATCAAACCACTGCTAGAGTGTTCAGAGACAGCGGCCCCGAGAAGCAGAGCCTATGTTTCGGGCGCTACCACCCCGCGCGATTATACACGAATATTTCCAAACCTGACTTAAGCTGCCGACCGGAAAAAAAGGCACCCGGCTAACGCTTTCAAAGTTCAATAGCTCCCAGCCAATAGGGCCTAGGACCATCAAACCACTGCTAGAGTGTTCACAGACAGCGGCCCCGAGAAGCAGAGCCTATGTTTCGGGCGCTACCACCCCGCGCGATTTTACACGAATATTTCCAACCCTGACTTTAAGCCGCCGACCGGAAAAAAATGCAGCCGGCTAACGCTTTCAATGTTCAATAGCTCCCAGAAAATAGGGCCTAGGATCATCAAACAACTGCTAGAGTGTTCACAGACAGCGGCCCCGATAAGCAGAGCCTATGCTTCGGGCGCTACCACCCCGCGCGATTTTACACGAATATATCCAACCCTGACTTTAAGCCGCCGATCGGAAAAAAATGCAGCCGGCTAACTCTTTCAATGTTCAATAGCTCCCAGACAATAGGGCCTAGGACCATCAAACCACTGCTAGAGTGTTCACAGACAGCGGCCCCGAGAAGCAGAGCCTATGCTTCGGGCGCTACGATCCCGTGCGATTTTACACGAATATTTCCAAACCTGACTTTAAGCCGCCGATCGGAAAAAATGCAGCCGGCTAACGCTTTCAAAGTTCAATAGCTCCCAGCCAATAGGGCCT